>NC_052308.1:76782109-76784609 GCF_016432855.1 Salvelinus namaycush | reverse complement strand
TGAACTCCTTCTCTGTATATTTCATCTCATGTTTTTGTCAGTAGCTCTCTCTGCCCCTCTCCCACCCCTCCCTGCTTGATCTCTCTCTCTCCCCCTCTCCCCTCTGTCATATTATGGTAATACACTGTGTTGTAATGATGTGCAAATAGTTAAAGTACAAAAGGGAAAATAAATAAACATCTATATAGGTTGTATTTACAATGGTGTTTGTTATTCACTGGTTGCATTTTCTTTTGGCAACAGGTCACAAATCTTGCTGCTGTCATCCTTGTTCGGGCAGTGTTCAGCGGTTCACCGGTCTTCTGGCCATCGTCGATCCACTTTTTATTTTCCATTTGTTTTGTCTTGTTTTCCTACACACCTGGTTCTCATTTCCCTCATTAAGTGTTGTGTATTTAACCCTCTGTTCCCTCCATGTCTTTGTATGGTATTGTTTGTTATAAGTGCTTGTGCACATGGTTACTGGTGCACGTCGGGTTTTGTACCCATGTTGGTTTATTCTTGATGCCGTTGGTTTTGAATTTAAACTGCTCCGGCTATTACCGAGTTCTGCTCTCCTGCATCTGAGTTCACTGCCACCAGTTACGCACCCCTTTACAGCTGCTGTGATTGCACACTGCGGAATATATGGGAGTTTAACGTCTTATGGCTGCAAGGCAAAGTGTTGAGTGGCCAATGAAATCGTGCCCATTTCAAACGGCCTCCTACTCAAATCTTGCTCGTACAATATGAATATTATTGTTCTTTTTGGATAGAAAACACTTTCTAGTTTCTAAAAGAGTTGGAATTATTTCTCTGAGTGAAACAGAAGTCCTTCTGTAGCACTTTTCCTGACCAGGAAGTGAAATGTCAGAAATCGATGCTCTTTTCAACTTGATGCCTATACATGGTCTTGACACTTAGGAGTCTGCTGACACTCTATACGCCTTCCTATTGGTGTAAAGAGGATGTCAGAGAAGAAATTTTTGTGCTCATCTTGTTCTGTGGTGGAAAAAAACCTATTTCTTTGACGTGACCGTCCACTTCCGGTACTCTGAAGGAAGTGGGATTGACTTCTGTTTTGCCTTCGTAACGAACGGCTAACATCTCCGGCTCAATTTTTTTTTGATACATGTGACCATATCATCGTAATGTATGTTTTTTCAATATAGTTTAATCAGATTATTTAAACTTTATTCGGGAGTTTTGCCGTGTTCCGTCCTCTGACTGTGTTTACGTTGGAGAAATTTATGCCACTCGGCTAGTGCCCATGCTAATTGAAGAGGGAAATTTGCCATTCTGAATCGAAACAACGACTCATCTGGACAGAGGACACCTTCTTCAACATTCTGATGAAAGATCAGCAAAAGTCAGACCCATTTTATGATGTTATTTCATATATCTGTCGTGCATGTGAACTGGCCGTGGGCGCCCAATTGTGTCTGTCTATTGTAGCTACGCTAATATAGCGATACATTTTGTTTTCGCTGTAAAACATTTAATAAATCGGAAATATTGTTTGGAATCACAAGATGCCTGTCTTTCAATTGCTGCAGACTATGTATTTTTCAGAAATGTTTTATGATGAGTAATTACCTATTTGACGTGTCTGTAAATATTATGGCTGCTTTCGGTGCAATTTCAGATTGTAGCTGAAATGTAAACTATGGTTTATACATGAAATATGCACATTTTTCGAACAAAACATATGCTATACAATAAATATGTTATCAGACTGTCATCTGATGAATTTGTTTCTTGGTTAGTGGCTATTTATATCTTTATTTGGTCGAATTTGTGATAGCACCTGATGGAGTAAGAAACTGATGGAGTTAGAAAAGTTGTGACATTTGCTAACGTGGTTAGCTAATAGATTTACATATTTTGTCTTCCCTGTAAAACATTTTAAAAATCGGACATGTTGGCTTGATTCACAAGATGTGCACCTTTCATCTGGTGTCTTGGACTTGTTAATGTGTGAAAGTTAAATATTTAAAAAAAATAGATTTTGAATTTCGCGCCCTGCACTTTGAGCTGGATGTTGTCATAAGTGTACCGGTGTCGGGCTGCCCCCGTAAAAGGTTAACTTAATTCTAACCCTAACCTTAACCCTAAACGCCCTAGAAATAGCATTTGACCTTGTGGGGACTAACAAAATGTCCCCAGCTGGTCAACTTTTTGTTCGTTTACTATTCTTGTAGGGACTTCTGGTCCCCACAAAAATAGTTAAACACGTCCACACACACACACACACACACACACACACACACACACACACACACACACACACACACACACACACACACACACACACACACACACACACACACACACACACACACACACACACACACACACACAAACACAAACACACAAACACAGATTGTCAAGTTCCAAAGATATCCAAGGTTAGACTCACCCAGAACAAGTAGCAGAGTTCTGGACCCCATCTCAAAGACAGACTGGTATTATATCCAGACAACTAGTAGGATCCTAATAAAACTAGTCCCACAAGAACAAT
>NC_052308.1:76764609-76777109 GCF_016432855.1 Salvelinus namaycush | reverse complement strand
TCAGAGCAATGGACAGGCTACAATGTGGGGATCTCATGCTTGGTGATAACTACAGTACATGTGTATATAGGACTTGCATCCTTGGCACAATAAAGTTATTATATTCTACTGTATCCATAGGCTTCATTAATGCAATTCAGACTTGAAGATGATAAAACAACTATGATAGCTGAGGTTCATAGATTGGTAAGAATATTAGTTCAGAACCTAACATTTTAGGGTCCATACACAGATTGGCTACGTACTGTAGCTAGCTACACATCCATAGTCATACATAGTTATTTTTATTCTCCACTACACAATAAGCAAGTAAATAGTTAGCTACCTATGTTACTTCAGCTGCATTGCAAGACAAGCTTACACAATTGTACATTCAACTTGCAGTAAATGCTTCAGCTAGCTAGTGTCTTTACATCCACTGTTTCGCAAGACAACAGCCTGGTTTTCTGGCTAGCTAGCTGCCTAAGGTTAGCTAGTCAGATAACTTGCTAAATAGCGATTTTTGTAAATTTACTTTATGACAAAAAAATATGCACAAATGTTTGTCTCTACATTAACTAGCATATTCCTCTCAATTGTAAATGTTTTGCTTGACTCATTATGACATTATAACTACTTACATTTGGTTCCACCATAATGTTTTGTCAGCCATCTTCACCCAGCGACGGGTGGATCGCGTCAAATTTGTCATTGGAACCACTCGATATGATTGGTCATGAAAAAACCTTGGGACCCAAATGCATAATGATTGCTCTAACTCCCCTTTGTGGTTGTCTGGAGCAATGAAGCCGTGACGCTCGGTACCTCTAAGTCCTGCGGTGTAAGATCGCAACTTTTAAAGGAGAAACCAATGTACGTTCCGAGGCGAGGCTACATGTAGTCTCTGGGATGCAGAGAGTGGAAGGGCGATTTTACGTGCCACGATGCCATTTAGTCTTTCACACTTTCTCAAGAATGCTACGATTTGATTAAATGTGAGTCAAGACCTGAAAGATGTGTGAGAGACAAACTGGTGGCCATAAGAGAGGTCTGGGAGAAGTGGGTGGAGTGTCTGCCATACCTCTACAACCCTGGGCTTGAAGTAACAATGGATGAGCAACTGGTTCCATTCAGAGGTACATTTTTATTTTCATGTCTGTAATGTAACTCCTTTCTGCACATTTCTGCAACTTTCTTAGGCTATACAAGTGCTATCTTTTGCTAAAAAAAGTTATGTTTACACCTATGCAGTACCTTCAGCAATAATAATAATAATAATATACCTCTACTTTTGTAAAGAAAACAATTATGACAATTATGTTGTAATTAAAAAAGAAGTGGTGTCCACTGATTAAAGGCAGTCTTTCTGCAGTGTGAAGAGGGAAAACCCAGATATTCACAAAGTTTGTGATGAATGACAGGTTGTTTCTTCATGCAGAATAGATTTGGGGTTTAAAATTCCATTAAGCTGCTTTATTTTAGGGGTTTAGTGAAGGCGGTTCATTTTTAACCCTTAGGACAAGGGGAGTATACAGAATGTTACGACTACACAAGGGTTAAAAGTAAAAAACGGGATGTACCAATCAAGTGTGTGTTATGGATTTACACCCCCTGCTATATTGTGGATAAAGAGTTACCTGTCTATCAGAACACAGCGGGTGTTCTTTAATGGAAGCCTCTGAAACCTAATCCAGGTAGAATGAAGAATTCTAGGCCCCTTACTTTTTTAAATGTTTACTAGCGACATCATATCAAATATTATTTGTCACATGCACCGAATACACCAGGTGTAGACCTTACAGTGAAATGCTGAATACACCAGGTGTAGACCTTACGGTGAAATGCTGAATACACCAGGTGTAGACCTTACGGTGAAATGCTGAATACACCAGGTGTAGACCTTACAGTGAAATGCTGAATACAACAGGTGTAGATCTTACAGTGAAATGCTGAAAACACCAGGTGTAGACCTTACAGTGAAATGCTGAATACACCAGGTGTAGATCTTACAGTGAAATGCTGAATACACCAGGTGTAGACCTTACAGTGAAATGCTGAATACACCAGGTGTAGACCTTACAGTGAAATGCTGAATACAACAGGTGTAGACCCTACAGTGAAATGCTGAATAAACCAGGTGTAGACCTTACCGTGAAATGCTGAATACAGCAGGTGTAGACCTTACAGTGAAATGCTGATTACACCAGATGTAGACCTTACAGTGAAATGCTGAATACACCAGGTGTAGACCTTACAGTGAAATGCTGAATACAACAGGTGTAGACCCTACAGTGAAATGCTGAATAAACCAGGTGTAGACCTTACCGTGAAATGCTGAATACAGCAGGTGTAGACCTTACAGTGAAATGCTTACTTACAAGCCCTAACCAACAATGCTGTTTAATTTTTTTAATAAAAAATACCTAAAAAAGTATACGAATAAGAAACCAAAGTAACAAATAATTAAAGAGCAGCAGAAAAATAACAATAGCGAGGCTATATACATGGAGTACCGGTACAGAGTCAATGTGCGGGGGCACCAGTTAGGTAATTGAGGTAGGTAGAGTTATTAAAGTGACTATGCATAGGTAATAACAGAGAGTAGTAGCAGTGTAAAAGAGGGGGGGGGGGGGGGGGGCAATGCAAATAGTCTGGGTAGCCATTTGATTAGATGTTCAGGAGATTTACGGCTTGGGGTTAGAAGCTGTTTAGAAGCCTCTTGGACCTAGACTTGACGCTCTGGTACCGTAGCAGAGAGAACAGTCCATGACTAGGGTGGGTGGAACCTTTGACAATCTTTAGGTATAGAGGTCCTGGATGGCAGGAAGCTTGGTCCCAGTGATGTACTGGGCCGTACGCACTCCCCTCTGTAGTGCCTTGTGGTCAGAGGCCGAGCAGTTGACATACTTTTGGGTAAAGCCAGTGTGTCTATGCATGCGGATGACTCAACACTATATGTGTCAGCTACTACAGTGACTGAAATGACTGCAACACTTAACAAAGAGCTGCAGATAGTTTCAAAAGGTGTGGCAAGGAATAGCCGAGAGTTGTACGCAGAGAGCTAACACTAATGATATGCGTGTCAAACTTTCCTGGCTCAAAGTGGAGGAGAGATTGACTTCCTCAATACTTGTATTTATGAGATGAATGGACATGTTGAAAGCACTGAACTGTCTGTTGGAACTACTGACACAAAGCTCGGACACCCATACATACCCCACAAGACATGCCACCAGAGGTCTCTTCACAGTCCCCAAGTCCAGAACAGACAATTGGAGGAGCACAGTACCACATAGAGCCATGACCACATGGAAGTCTATTCCATATCAAGTAACTAATTCAAACAGTAAAATTAGATTTAAGAAACAGATAAAAATACACCTTATGGAAAAGTGGGACTGTTAAGCAACACAAACATAAGCACAGACACACTCATACACACACAATAACATATCCACTATACACACACTATACACACACGTACACATGGATCTTGTGTTGTAGATGTGTGGTTGTGTAGTAGGGGTCTGAGGGCACACACTTAGTGTGTTGTGAAATCTATTGTGAATGTTTTGTAATGTTTTTAAACTGCTTTAATGTTGCTGGACCCCAGGAAGAGTAGCTGCTGCCTTGGCTGGAACTAATGGGGATCCTTAATAAATACAACACACCACAACACACACAACACAACACAACAACACATACAAATGAAAACTGTCACATCCTTATCATATTCATAGTAGATCCAAGTTGTTGCCATGGGTAACCAAGTTTACCATCAGATACCAACTAACTAAGATATAAATGAAGACATGAGACAGAGAGGAAGTTGAGGTGGAGATTAAAACACCCAGAAACCCACAGCACACCAGTGCTGAAAAATTACCATGGTAACCATCCTAGCACGCATCCCAAATGACAGCCTATTATATAGTTCTCTATGGGCCCTTGTCTAATATAATGCACTATACAGGGAATAGGGCCCTGGTCTAATGTAGTGCACTATATAAGGAATAGGGCTCTGGTCTAATGTAGTGCACTATATAGGGAATAGGGCCCTGGTCTAATATAGTGCACTATATAGGGATTAGGGCTCTGGTCTAATGTAGTGCACTATACAGGGAAAAGGGTGTCATTTGGGCCTCAGCACTAGAAAGAGGAAGCTGCCAGTGGAATAACGGTTTCTACAGCAACAGAGGAAAGTCCCTACTGTAATATAAGCACCACACTCAGATCAGTTTATATAGTCCCTTACTGATCATCATTATCCAGGCTTACACAGTAAAACTGAACCTAGACCTGTCCTTATGGGGCGGTTTGCAGTGGCATATGAGTAACCTCTGTTTGAGGAAGTAGCATGGGGATCAGTGAAGTTAGTAGCCTCTCTAACAGTCTAACACTCATTTTGCCAAGTGAGTGAACTCTCTAACAGTCTAGTTCAGGGCCTTACTTAAAATGTTATATATTTCCTCGACATGGTTTTTCTGAGATATCCATCGCTAATTGACGTCTAGGCACCTGTACCATGTCAGATATAGAATTGTACACAATTTTGAGTTTGCATTCCAATATTACACTTTATATATTTCACAAAAGAGTGTAATATAACAAAAACGTTGAAAATAGAAACACTGGATTTTCGGCATAAAAAATTATTACAAGTTGTTTAATTATGAAATTATGAAAACTATTAAGAAACATTCCACCCTTGAGGCCACTACTCTCTCCTTCCTTCTGAAGTGTACACTCGTTCTACGTCGCTGTATTTGTATTTGTGTTTATTCTGGTTCCCCATTAGTTCCTGTCAAGTCAGCAGCTAATCTTTCTCCTCAGGCAAGTTTAAAAACATTACAATATATTCATAACAGATTTCACAGCATATTAAGTGTGTGTCCTCAGGCCTCTACTCTACTACCACTTATCTACAACACAAAATCCATGTGTGTCACGGCCGTTTAAAGGAGTGGACCAATGCGCCGCCCTTTGAGCGAACATACTTGTTTATTTAACGATGTCGCCAACAAAACAATAAACAGACACGTGACGCCAACGTAGTGCTCACTGGCAACTAAACATGGACAACTACCCACAAAACCAACATGGAAAATGGCAACGTAAATAGAATCCCCAATCAGAGACAACGATAAACAGCTGTCTCTGATTGGGAACCCATTCAGGCCACCATAAACCTACATATCCCTAGACAATACAAAATCCCCATAGATCCCCATAGAACCAAAATACCGTAGAAAAGACAAAAACCCCTAGACAATACAAAAACTAAACAAACCACCCCTTGTCACACCCTGACCTAACCAAATAATAAAGAAAGCAAATATAACTAAAGTCAGGGCGTGAAAATGTGTACATGTGTGTATACTGCGTGTGTTTATATGCATTTGTCTATGTTTGTGTTGCTTCACAGTCCGCGCTGTTCCATAAGGAGTATTTTTTTTATACATTTTTACTGTTGGCATGAGTTACTTGATGTGGAATAGAGTTCGATATAGTCTTGGCTCTATGTAGTACTGTGCTCCTCCCACAGTCTGTTCTGGACTTACAGCTCAGTCAGGCATCAGATTGCTGCTATGTCATGTGATGGGTACAGCTGTGAGTTCAGGCAGACATCTGGATTGGAATGTGGCCAAAGATAGGGGTCATGGGGTTAGAGGTCAGGAGTCAGGGTTAGAGGTCAGGGCTCAGGGCTCAGGGGTCAGGGGTCAGGGCTAGCATGGCCTCAGCCGTCTCATCTGCGTCGGGCGCAGTGTTGTTGCTGTGGTTACTAAGCCCTGACGGACAGGTGTATCGACCAGGTGTTCTTGTGCACATGCCCAGAGGGCTACGCACCGACGGAACCCACACACACTCATCCTCATCTGTAGACAGATCGAATCCCCGAGCTGACAAGATAAAAATCTGTCATTCTGCCCCTGAACAAGGCAGTTAACCCACTGTTCCCCAGTAGGCAGTCATTGTAAATGAACATTTGTTTTTAACATACTTGTTAAATAAAGGTTCAATAAAAAAATATAAAAGGTCTCTTTATACTGTAAAGTACTACAGTCTCACTAACTGTTCTCCTAAGTCAAATGCCTCAGCGAGCCTTTCAAAAGGAAATGTACACAATCTGTAACTGTTCTCCTAAGTCAAATG
Organism: Salvelinus namaycush; assembly: GCF_016432855.1. NCBI lineage: Eukaryota > Metazoa > Chordata > Actinopteri > Salmoniformes > Salmonidae > Salvelinus > Salvelinus namaycush. The sequence continues at coordinate 76,770,977 of NC_052308.1, read as the reverse complement.
CCCCAGCAAGCCTTTCAAAAGTAAATGTACACAATCTGTAACGGCTCTGTAATGCCAGACGCTGGGAGACGAGAAGTAAGTACAGGGAATGAACTGTTCTGCTTGCGGTTATGGAACCGCCACCTGTCCCAGACCTGCTGTTTTCAACTCTTAATGATCGGCTATGAAAAGCCAACTGAAAATTATTCATGATTATTATTTGACCATGCTTGTCACTTATGAACATTTTGAACATCTTGGCATAGTTCTGTTATAATCTCCACACGGCACAGCCAGAAGGGGACTGGCCACCCCTCATAGCCTGGTTCCTCTCTAGGTTTCTTCCTAGGTTTTGGCCTTTCTAGGGAGTTTTTCCTAGCCACCGTGCTTCTACACCTGCATTGCTTGCTGTTTGGGATTTTAGGCTGGGTTTCTGTACAGCACTTCGAGATATTAGCTGATGTACGAAGGGCTATATAAAATAAACTTGATTGATTGATTATTTATTTGATTAACAGACATTAATAACAGGAACAGCGTCTGGACAGGAGAAACGTAACAACATCAATACAGACACGGGAAATTAACTGGAGGGGGTGACAGATATAGGGTAGATAATCAATGACGTGATGGAGTCCAAGTGAGTCCGATGAAGCGCTGGGGCGCGTAACGATGGTGAGAGGCGTACGTAATGATGAGCCGTCTGGCGACCTCGAGCGCCAGAGGGGGGGGAGCGGGAGCAGACGTGACAAAATCATTGGTAAACTCATCAGAAAACTTGATATTTGACATTCCATCAGTCCTGGAAGAAAGAAAATAAACATGTGCTTAGTTTTCACTGCATCTTAGTCAGTCCTAAACAGTCTTCATCTTAATCGAGCTTATTGCATCTTGGGCAGGAAGTCTTGACAAAACCATGTGTATACACAATCATACTTCAGACACATCAGATGATACAGTGGCACGTTAAGCGGAACAGGCACCTTCTAAAGTAAATAATCCCAGAGCTCCTTTCTTGTCGTCTTATCATTTTGAACCTGTTGCATTGACATGCAGAACCAGTGAACAGTCTGGACACACCTACTCATTCACGGGTTTTTCTATATTTTTACTATTTTCTACATTGTAGAATAATAGTGAAGACATCAAAACTATTAAATAACACATATGGAATCTCATGTAGTAACCAAAAAAGTGTTAAACGAATCAAAATATATTTTATATTTTTGATTCTTCAAAGTAGCCACCCTTTGCCTTGATGACAGCTTTGCACACTCTTGGCATTCTCTAAACCAGCTTCACCTCGAATGCTTTTCCAAAAGTCTTGAAGGAGTTCCCACATATGCTTAGCACTTGTTGGCTGCTTTTCCTTCACTATGCGGTCCAACTCATCCCAAACCATGTAAATTGGGTTGAGGTCGGGTGATTGTGGAGGCAAGGTCATCGGATGCAGCACTCTGTCACTTTCCTTCTTGGTCAAATAACCCTTAACTGGCTTGACGTGTGTTGGGGAATTGTCCTGTTGAAAAACAAATGATAGTCCTACTAAGTGCAAACCAGATTGGACGGCGTATCACTGCAGAATGCTGTGGTAGCCATGCTGGTTAAGTGTGCCTTGAATTCTAAATAAATCACAGACCGTGTCACCAGCAAAGCACCCCCACTCCATCACACCTCCTCCTCCATCCTTCACGGTGGGAACCACACATGCGGAGATCATCCGTTCACCTACTCTGTGTCTCACAACGATACGGCGGTTGGAACCAAAAATCTAAAATTTGGACTCAGACCAAAGGACACATTTTCACCGGTTTAATGTCTATTTCTTGTGTTTCTTGGTGCAAGCAAATCTCTTATTATTTAGTAGTGGTTTCTTTGCAGCAATTCGACCATGAAGGCCTGATTCATGCAGTCTCCTCTGAACAGTGGATGTTGAGATGTGTCTGTTACTTGAACTCTGTGAAGCATTTATTTGGGCTGCAATTTCTGAGGCTGGTAACTATAATACTTATCCTCCGCAACAAAGGTATTTCTGGGTTTTCCTTTCCTGTGGCGGTCCTCATGAGATCCAGTATCCTGTGGCGGTCCTCATGAGATCCAGTATCATCATAGCGCTTGATGTTTTTTGCGAATGCACCTGATGAAACTTTCAAAGTTCTTGAAATTTTCCACATTGCCTGACCTTCACGGCTTAAAGTATTGATGGACTGTTGTTTCTCTTTGCTTATTTGAACTGTTCTTCACATAATGTGGACTTGGACTTTTACCAAATAGGACTATCTTCTGTGTACCACCCCTACCTTGTCGCAACACAAGTGATTGGCTGAAACACATTAAGAAGGAAATACATTTCTCAAATGAACTTTTAACAAAACAAACCTGTTAATTGAAATGCACTCCAGTTGACGATCTCATAAAGCTGTTTGAGAAAATGCCAAGAGTGTGCAAAGCTGTCATCAACACAAAAGGTGGCTACTTTTTAAATTTGTTTTACACTTTTTTGTTACTACATGATTCCATATGTGTTAATTCATAGTAGAAAATAGTAAAAATAATGAAAACCCTTGAAGGAGTAGGCGTGTCCAAACTTTTGACTTGTATTGTATGCTCTTTCTGTCCCAACTGTCACAGAATCTCTGTCCCAAAGGTCCCTTACAGCCTGTTTGAGTTCAGTGAGTACCATTCATTTTCACTGGCGGCTGATCTATTTGTCCACAGGAAGCTTAGCTTTAACCCAAACGACAGATGGAAGCCTCTGATATGATATGAGTCTCAATTCCTTTTTTCCTCATGTGACCTTGTATTATAACACACTTCTTCAAAGTACTAAGACACCACATTATTAAAGTGCTGAAAGCCACTAATAACATATTACATTAACACATCTCTAGTAACCCATTATAATATTCATACAGTATATTCGGTAATAGTTCTCTCTCCTTTTATATCTCTCTCCTTTTATATCACGCAGAATCCCTATATAATGTTAAAAACTCAGCTCACAGAATTGGTTGGGGTGTTCATTCAGACACGCACCTCTTTCACACCGGGGCTAGTCCCCTGACAGCTCTCATTCACTCAGTACAAATTGTATCTCTAATTGTCCAAATTTCAATCCTTCGTTGAACTTCAGCTTACCAATTATTTTCCAAATATCAATCTGTTATTATCCACATTTCAATCTCTCAATTTCCAAATTTCAAACATATTAACCCGTCATTTCAACACTCAACACAATTCTCACATCCACATTCACTTAGTACTATTCCCCAACACACCCTGTAATCCCCCCTGGTTAGACCTTATGCATCTTCAACCATTCTCTTGTCGTTACCTTCTTTTGCAGTTCCTCTATAGTCTCTATAGTCTCTATAGTATCTATTGTCAGTATAGTATCTTTAGTCCCTCAGTATCGATAGTCTCAATAGTCTATATAGACATAAATGCTATAGTCTCTATGGACTGTATAGTCTTCCCATACATGCATACATATATACAGTATGTAGTGATGTTTCCAGCTAAAGCAGTCAATCAATTAATCAATCAATCAAGAGAAGACACATACACACAATGATGCCCTCTTGTGGGACTCACATTCACAGTGTGATTAGAGACTCTGAAACCAGGTTGACACTGGCAGTGGTAGCTCCCGAAGGTGTTGAGGCAACTGGTGTTGCTGCCACAAACCTGAGGTGTCTCCTGGCACTCATCGAGGTCTGAAGAGAGAAGGAAACATGTTGATAGGGCAGTGACTCCCAATCCTCTCCTCCAGTGACTCCCTATCCTCTCCTCCAGTGACTCCCCATCATCGCCTCCAGTGACTCCCTATCCTCTCCTCCAGTGACTGCCTAACCTCTCCTCCAGTGACTACCTATCATCTCCTCCAGTGACTCCCTATCATCTCCTCCAGTGACTCCCTATCATCTCCTCCAGTGACTCCCTAACCTCTCCTCCAGTGACTCCCCAACCTCTCCTCCAGTGACTCCCCAATCTCTCCTCCAGTGACTCCCTAACCTCTCCTCCAGTGACTCCCTATCCTCTCCTCCAGTGACTCCCTATCCTCTCCTCCAGTGACTCCCTAACCTCTCCTCCAGTGACTCCCTAACCTCTCCTCCAGTGACTCCCTATCCTCTCCTCCAGTGACTCCCTATCCTCTCCTCCAGTGACTGCCTAACCTCTCCTCCAGTGACTACCTATCATCTCCTCCAGTGACCCCCTAAACTCTCCTCCAGTGACCCCCCAATCTCTCCTCCAGTGACTCCCCAATCCCTCCTCCAGTGACTCCCCAATCTCTACTCCAGTGATTCCCTAACCTCTCATCCAGTGATTCCCTAACCTCTCATCCAGTGACTCCCTAACCTCTCCTCCAGTGATTCCCTAACCTCTCCTCCAGTGATTCCCTAACCTCTCCTCCAGTGACTCCCCAATCTCTCCTCCATTGACCCCCTAACCTCTTATCCAGTGACCCCCTAACCTCTCCTCCAGTGATTCCCTAACCTCTTCTCCAGTGATTCCCTAACCTCTCCTCCAGTGACTCCCTAACCTCTCATCCAGTGATTCCCTAACCTCTCCTCCAGTGACTCCCTATCCTCTCCTCCAGTGACTCCCCATCATCGCCTCCAGTGACTCCCTATCCTCTCCTCCAGTGACTCCCTATCATCTCCTCCAGTGACTCCCTATCATCTCCTCCAGTGACTCCCTATCATCTCCTCCAGTGACTCCCTAACCTCTCCTCCAGTGACTCCCCAATCTCTCCTCCAGTGACTCCCTAACCTCTCCTCCAGTGACTCCCTATCCTCTCCTCCAGTGACTCCCTAACCTCTCCTCCAGTGACTCCCTATCCTCTCCTCCAGTGACTCCCTATCCTCTCCTCCAGTGACTCCCCATCATCGCCTCCAGTGACTCCCTATCCTCTCCTCCAGTGACTGCCTAACCTCTCCTCCAGTGACTACCTATCATCTCCTTCAGTGACTCCCTATCATCTCCTCCAGTGACTGCCTAACCTCTCCTCCAGTGACCCCCTAAACTCTCCTCCAGTGACCCCCCAATCTCTCCTCCAGTGACTCCCCAATCCCTCCTCCAGTGACTCCCCAATCTCTCCTCCAGTGATTCCCTAACCTCTCATCCAGTGATTCCCTAACCTCTCATCCAGTGACTCCCTAACCTCTTCTCCAGTGATTCCCTAACCTCTCCTCCATTGACCCCCTAACCTCTCCTCCAGTGATTCCCTAACCTCTCCTCCAGTGATTCCCTAACCTCTCCTCCAGTGATTCCCTAACCTCTCATCCAGTGACTACCTAACCTCTTCTCCAGTGATTCCCTAACCTCTCCTCCAGTGACTCCCTAACCTCTCATCCAGTGATTCCCTAACCTCTCATCCAGTGACTCCCTAACCTCTCATCCAGTGATTCCCTAACCTCTCATCCAGTGACTCCCCATCATCGCCTCCAGTGACTCCCTATCCTCTCCTCCAGTGACTCCCTATCATCTCCTCCAGTGACTCCCTATCATCTCCTCCAGTGACTCCCTATCATCTCCTCCAGTGACTCCCTAACCTCTCCTCCAGTGACTCCCTAACCTCTCCTCCAGTGACTCCCTAACCTCTCCTCCAGTGACTCCCTAACCTCTCCTCCAGTGACTCCCTAACCTCTCCTCCAGTGACTCCCTAACCTCTCCTCCAGTGACTCCCTAACCTCTCCTCCAGTGACTCCCTAACCTCTCATCCAGTGACTCCCTAACCTCTCCTCCAGTGATTCCCTATCCTCTCCTCCAGTGATTCCCTAACCTCTCCTCCAGTGACTCCCCAATCTCTCCTCCATTGACCCCCCAACCTCTCATCCAGTGATTCCCTAACCTCTCATCCAGTGACTCCCTAACCTCTTCTCCAGTGATTCCCTAACCTCTCCTCCAGTGATTCCCTAACCTCCCCTCCAGTGACTCCCTAACCTCTCATCCAGTGATTCCCTAACCTCTCATCCAGTGACTCCCTAACCTCTTCTCCAGTGATTCCCTAACCTCTCATCCAGTGACTCCCCATCATCGCCTCCAGTGACTCCCTATCCTCTCCTCCAGTGACTACCTATCATCTCCTCCAGTTACTCCCTATCATCTCCTCCAGTGACTCCCTATCATCTCCTCCAGTGATTCCCTAACCTCTCCTCCAGTGACCCCCTAACCTCTCATCCAGTGACCCCCTAACCTCTCATCCAGTGACTCCCTAACCTCTCATCCAGTGACTCCCTAACCTCTTCTCCAGTGATTCCCCAACCTCTCCTCCAGTGACTCCCTAACCTCTCCTAATCTCTCCTCCAGTACCTGGACAGTCCACGTATTTGATGTATTCCAGAACTAACGTAGCTGATGTAAGGAATTAAAGTCTTGATGATCAG
>NC_052308.1:76727109-76762109 GCF_016432855.1 Salvelinus namaycush | reverse complement strand
GTGAGAGAGTGAGAGAGTGAGAGAGTGAGAGAGTGAGAGAGTGAGAGAGTGAGAGAGTGAGAGAGTGAGTGAGTGAGTGAGTGAGTGAGTGAGAGTGAGAGTGAGAGTGAGAGTGAGAGTGAGAGTGAGAGAGAGAGGGAGAGAGAGAGAGAGAGAGAGAGAGAGGATAATTGACAGAGACAGGTCATGAGCAGATGGGATCCTGCATTTTTCAGCATGTTCTTAAATAATATTGATTTAGAGTTACATACACTTGGATTTTTTGGTCAGGGACATATACAGGATGCTACCCTCTATAACATAACCTTCACTATGTCACCAGGACACATACAGGATGCTGCCCTCTATAACATAACCTTCACTATGTCACCAGGACACATACAGGATGCTACCCTCTACTACATAACCTTGACTCCAAATCAAAAATCAAAACCTACAACCTGATTTTGGACGAAATTACAGAATCACCTGAAAGTCTTACAACTACTAAAGATTATTATTACAAAGCTATACAGCAGATGCTCTGGAAAACAACAGAAACCTGAAAACACCATCCACCCTGGAACTGAGTGAGTAATGTTTAGTCTGAAGCTATATTTATTTCCAAAAGCCAAGAAGAAAAATACATTACAAGGGCTGAATACTAAATTAAGGCTGCCAAGCGTGATACAACTTCAATTAGAACTGACATGTCAAGTGAGAGGTGGCAAAGCCCTTTAGCCCAACAATGGCAGGAGAGTCGAACAGTCTACTCCAACCTAATGGAGAGGCCTTAGAAGCTGCCTCCAGCTGTTCAGAGGTAGATCAAATACAGTACCCGGTGTATGTATAGAATGATAAGGCAAGACGGCCTCCAGCTGTTCAGAGGTAGTTAAAATACAGTACCCGGTGTATGTATAGAATGATAAGGCAAGACGGCCTCCCGCTGTTCAGAGGTAGTTAAAATGCAGTACATTTACATTTACATTTAAGTCATTTAGCAGACGCTCTTATCCAGAGCGACTTACAAATTGGTGCATTCACCTAATGACATCCAGTGGAACAGCCACTTTACAATAGTGCATCTAGATCTTTTAAGGGGGGGCAGAAGGATTGCTTTATCCTATCCTAGGTATTCCTTGAAGAGGTGGGGTTTCAGGTGTCTCCGGAAGGTGGTGATTGACTCCGCTGTCCTGGCGTCGTGAGGGAGTTTGTTCCACCATTGGGGTGCCAGAGCAGCGAACAGTTTTGACTGGGCTGAGCGGGAACTGTACTTACTCAGTGGTAGGGAGGCGAGCAGGCCAGAGGTGGATGAACGCAGTACCCGGTGTATGTATAGAATGATAAGGCAAGACGGCCTCCCGCTGTTCAGAGGTAGTTAAAATGCAGTACCCGGTGTATGTATAGAATGATAAGGCAAGACGGCCTCCCGCTGTTCAGAGGTAGTTAAAATACAGTACCCGGTGTATGTAAAGAATGATAAGGCAAGACGGCCTCCAGCTGTTCAGAGGTAGTTAAAATACAGTACCCGGTGTATGTATAGAATGATAAGGCAAGACGGCCTCCAGCTGTTCAGAGGTAGTTAAAATACAGTACCCGGTGTATGTAAAGAATGATAAGGCAAGAAAAGATCACAACATGAAGCTCCTTATGGAAAATCAAGAGACACTTTTTGCTGACTAGTATAAAAACGGGAACATCAGTAACCTCATCCTCCACACAGACCATCCCCTGGCATGGCACAGTGCTACATTAACCAGACCATCCCCTGGTATGGCACAGTGCTATATTAACCAGACCATCCCCTGGTATGGCACAGTGCTACATTAACCAGACCATCCCCTGGCATGGCACAGTGCTATATTAACCAGACCATCCCCTGGCATGGCACAGTGCTATATTAACCAGACCATCCCCTGGCATGGCACAGTGCTATATTAACCAGACCATCCCCTGGCATGGCACAGTGCTATATTAACCAGACCATCCCCTGGCATGACACAGTGCTATATTAACCAGACCATCCCCTGGCATGGCACAGTGCTATATTAACCATACCATCCCCTGGCATGGCACAGTGCTATATCAACCAGACCATCCCCTGGCATGGCACAGTGCTATATCAACCAGACCATCCCCTGGCATGGCACAGTGCTATATTAACCAGACCATCCCCTGCCATGGCACAGTGCTATATTAACCAGACCATCCCCTGGCATGGCACAGTGCTATATTAATCAGACCATCCCCTGGCATGGCACAGTGCTATATTAACCAGACCATCCCCTGGCATGGAACAGTGCGATATTAACCAGACCATCCCCTGGCATGGAACAGTGCTATATTAACCAGACCATCCCCTGGCATGGCACAGTGCTATATTAACCAGACCATCCCCTGGCATGACACAGTGCTATATTAACCAGACCATCCCCTGGCATGACACAGTGCTATATTAACCAGACCATCCCCTGGCATGGAACAGTGCTATATTAACCAGACCATCCCCTGGCATGGCACAGTGCTATATTAACCAGACCATCCCCTGGCATGGCACAGTGCTATATTAACCAGACCATCCCCTGGCATGGCACAGTGCTATATTAACCAGACCATCCCCTGGCATGACACAGTGCTATATTAACCAGACCATTCCCTGGCATGACACAGTGCTATATTAACCAGACCATCCCCTGGCATGACACAGTGCTATATTAACCAGACCATCCCCTGGCATGGAACAGTGGTATATTAACCAGACCATCCCCTGGCATGGCACAGTGCTATATTAACCAGACCATCCCCTGGCATGGCACAGTGCTATATTAACCAGACCATCCCCTGGCATGGCACAGTGCTATATTAACACACTACCCCTCTGTTAAGTGTTACCGAGGGATGGAAACTCAGGATACTAGACAACGAGGACTCTGATTCAGCTAATATAAATCTCTATAAGTCTGGAACTGTATTGGTACAGGGCAACGCAAAACATTTTTCAGCTGGACTTTCACCTAATCAAAGAACTAGCCCAGCAGGAGAAGCTCTCCCTTGAGAAAGATACCCCCACCCCGAGTAGGTCAGACCACTAGGCTACCTGGGGCAGCAGGAAGCCTAGTGGTTAGATAATTGGACTAGTAACCGAAAGGTTGCTAGATCGAATCCCTGAGCTGACAAGTTAAAAATCTGCCGTTCAGCCCCTGCTCAAAGCAGATAACCCACTGTTCCTAGGCAGTCATTGTAAATAAGAATTTGTTCTTAACTGACTTGCCTCGTTTAATAAAATACAAATATATGTTTAAAAAATTTGGGATTTCAGGTACATGTCAGCCTGGCTGGTAGATTATTACTAGCCCAGGTCCAAAATATGTGCCATGAATTATTTTAACATACAAAATGCCACAGACGGGCTAGTTTGGCAAATGTTCTACTAGCCCGGTCTGAAAAATACTAGCCTTGGACTAGCTTCTGTCACGATCGTCGTAGTGATGAGACCAAGGCGCAGCGTGATTGTAATACATTCTTCCGTTTAATAATGAAGAACACGTAACAAACAATACAAAATAACAAACGTGACCGCTATAACACTGAGTGCAAACATGCAACATCAACATAGACATAGATAATCAACCCCGAAATACTCAAGGAATATGGCTGCCTAAATATGGTTCCCAATCAGAGACAACAATAAACAGCTGCCTCTAATTGAGAACCAATCTAGGCAACCATAGACAAACAAAACCCCTAGACTGTTTCCAACCCCATAAACATACAAAACCCCTAGACAGGGTAAAAACATAAATCCCCCATGTCACACCCTGACCTAACCAAAATAATAAAGAAAACAAAGAATACTAAGGTCAGGCCGTGACAGCTTCATTCCCATCCCTGTCAACACCACAGTACTCTGGACCTCTTTGGGATGCAAAAATATTTTTGTCTTTATATATCTGCATCCCAAATGGCACTCTATTCCATAGGCTAGTGTCCTGTGGGCCCTTGGGGCTTACTAGTAGTATAATCACTATTGCCTACTTTCCTGAGTTGACTAAATTCACTCCATATCTCCCTAAAGTTTCGGTGCCATCTGGGATTATGCGTTAATCTGTCTTTAAAGGTGCACTGCGATCTGGGATTATGTGTTAATCTGTCCTTAAAGGTGCGCTGACATCTAGCATTACGCGGTTATCTAGATTGGCAACTACTACTGAGTATGTGGAATAGGGAGTGAGCTTCGGAAAATGTGTATTTAAACGTTTATTTTATCGTAGTTCACACATTTAATAACCCGTATCGACTGGTAAGGCATTCAGGAGTATAGACTTGTCTTTGGTGACGGGAGAAGGTTCTGGGAAACAGCTAAACCAGAGGGTCGGGATGTGGACTTCAGCGACGGGAGCTAAGGGGCTGCTGTTGTGTTTGATTGATTTCACATTCAAGTTAATGATTCTTAAGCATTTGGTTTATGGACCTTTATTCAATAGCATATTTACAAGTTCCACTAATTACTATGTATTTTATAGTTGTTAAAAGTTGATAATTAGTCAGTTCAGAAACGTCATGTTGGAGGCAGGGGTTAGGTTCTCTGTATTTATTGTTTTGAGAACAAAGACTCAAGACCTATATTGGAATTTTGTTCTATTTTCATTTATTTACAAATTATGCTGATGATTTTATGAATATAACACCATTGTCATTTGTGTAATATTCTGATTTAATGTATTTTGAGAGATATTGTCACCTCTGGTTAATACTCATGAGTGTTTACCCCCTTTAATTTCTTCACATTTTATTGTGCTACAAAGTTGTATAAAAATGGACCCCAAAAAAGAAATAAAGGAACAATCTACACAAAATATTCTGTAATATCAAAGTGGAAGAAAATTCTATAAAAAAATATTAATTGATTTAAAAAAAACTAATATACATTGATAAGGTAAGTCAATACATGGGTCAATACAAGTTGGAAACAGTGAGAGTTCTTGGGTAAATCTCCAAGAGCTTTTTTTGCAGTAGTACTTTAGTGTCTTGTTGCATACAGGATGCATTTTTTGGCTAAAGGGGAAGTCCAATAGATCAATGTAATGCAATTAAATTGGAGTCGTGAATAAGGATTAGCTTAAAGAGGGCTGTGTTACTATTATTATTAGTGGGAGTAGTAGTAGTAGTGATAGTAGTGGTAGCAGTTGTAGAATTAGTAGTGATAGTAGTAGTAGTAGTAGTAGTAGTAGTGATAGTAGTGGTAGCAGTTGTAGAATTAGTAGTGATAGTAGTAGTAGTAGTAGTAGTAGTAGTAGTAGTAGCGATAGTAGTGGTAGCAGTTGTAGAATTAGTAGTAGTAGTAGTAGCAGTAGTAGCAGTAGTAATAGCAGTAGTGATAGTAGTAGTGATAGTAGTAGTAGTAGTAGAAATATTAGTAGTAGTAGTAGTAGTAGTAGTCAAGTTTTGACCTCTTTCTTGTGCAATTCCCCACTTGAAAAGGACAGTCCCTCCACATGAAGATTTTAACTGGATTTCACTCAATAAACAGCCATGGAATCAGTTGTTTGTATTTTATTTACCATTCTTTGGTTGGCAGTAAACAGGTGAAAAACCTCAAAAAAGAGATGACAAATACTTTTTATTATTTGAGTTGACAGCCTAATTAAATAACCAAAATTATCCACATTCACCTCAGATAAACACATTTCTGCCATTATAAAATACAAGGTTTCCACTTTTAAGCAAATGTTTCCCAAAATAGAAACCCACCATTTTGAATCAAATGAGCAGAATCAGTATATTTTTATCTCAATTTGCATTTTAGCCAAATACATTCAAAATATTTTTAGCAGTAAAAAATGACATTTATTTTCTAATCAGTAGTTTTAAGCAGACAAATCTTACATTTTTTAGCCAAAGATTTTTTAGACTATACATTTGTTACTGAATTAAGAACTTGGTTTACTAAGATTTCTACAAAGTTTAAATTACTTTTAACCATTTCAAACAAGTTCTTTGTCAACAATGAATTTGGCTCTTCTTACTTTTCCTTTATACCCCACAAATAACATTTATAGTTATAAATACCACTGCAAAAGTACTATCAAAGTTAAGAGTTAAGAGTCTGTGTTTTCCAGAGTATCATTAGCAGTGCACTGCTTAAGTCAGTCTAACCAAACATGGCCAATATGGCGCTTACCGGCTGTCTTTCACAGTTTTGTGGAGGGCTTGGACTTGCACAGTCACCTTGATCACAAAGATGAAGTTTCCTTGGTCTTGTGGTTTTATAAATGCTCCTTTCACTGCGGTCTAAAGACAACAGCAGAACCAGGTGCTGGCACGCCCAGATTGCCTGGAAGATTTGTTCCACCTGGTTCACCACTGATTGAAGGAGGAGGAGTTTCACCACTGAGGAGCTCCCAGGCAGTTTGTCAGCACAGTAGTAGTAGTAGTAGTAGCAGTAATAGTAGTAGCAGTAATAGTAGTAGCAGTAATAGTAGTGATAGTAGTAGTAGTAGTAGTAGTAGTAGTAGTAGTAGTAGTAGTAGTAGTAGTAGATAGTAGTAGCAGTAGTAGTAGTAGTAGTAGTAGTAGTAGTAGTAGTAGTAGTAGTAGTAGTAGTAGTAGTAGTAGTAGTAGCAGTTGGAGTAGTAGTGATAGCAGTAGTAGTAGTAGTAGTAGTAGTAGTAGTAGTAGTAGTAGTAGTAGTAGTAGTAGTAGTAGTAGTAGTAGTAGTAGTAGTTGTAGTAGTAGTAGTAGTAGTAGTAGTAGTAGTAGTAGTAGAATGATGAGAAGTAGGAGTATAGAAGTAGTAGTGGCAGAGATATTATAGCTAGGTTACTAAACTGAAGTACAGGAAAGAAGACAGAGATATTATAGCTAGGTTACTAACCTGAAGTATAGGAGAGAAGAAAGAGACGTTATAACTTGTTTACTAAACGTAAAGGGGAATATCACGCAAAAACTATATTTAGGTATTTGTTTCATTATGTTTTGCATGTCGCTAGTAAAGTTGTCAAGATATTGGACTTCTAAGAAGAAAAGTGTCTCCAGCCACATCATCATGATTATGTATATATATCACTGAACAGAGTGAGTCCATGTAACTTAATATGTGACTTGTTAAGCACATTCTTACTCCTGAGCTTATTTAGTCTTGACAAAACAAAGGGGTTGAATACTTGTTGACTCAAGACAATACAGCTTTTCATTTTTAAAATTAATTTTGAAAATGATCTACAAGCAAAATTCCTCTTTGACGATATGGATATTGTGTGTAGATCAGTGACACAACCTCTAAATGTAATCCATGTTAAATTCAGGCTTTGCAACACAACAAACATTGAACATGGAATAAGTCAAGTGGTGTGAATTCTTTCAGAAGGCACTGTATGTCTTTACAAAAAGCTGTGGTTGTCATCTGGCAGCTTTGTTTCCTGTGTTGTGTGTGTGTGTGTGTGTGTGTGTGTGTGTGTGTGTGTGTGTGTGTGTGTGTGTGTGTGTGTGTGTGTGTGTGTGTGTGTGTGTGTGTGTGTGTGTGTGTGTGTGTGTGTGTGTGTGTGTGTGTGTGTGTGTGAACATAGTACTACATCCATACCATCCATAACATAACTACCTGAACATAGTACTACATCCATAACATCCATAACATAACTACCTGAACATAGTACTACATCCATAACATAACTACCTGAACATAGTACTACATCCATAACATCCATAACACAACTACCTGAACATAGTACTACATCCATAACATAACTACCTGAACATAGTACTACATCCATAACATAACTACCTGAACATAGTACTACATCCATAACATCAATAACATAACTACCTGAACATAGTACTACATCCATAACACAACTACCTGAACATAGAACTACATCCATAACATAACTACCTGAACATAGTACTACATCCATAACATCCATAACAAAATTACCTGAAAATAGTACTACATCCATAACATAACTACCTGAACATAGTACTACATCCATAACATCCATAACATAACTACCTGAACATAGTACTACATCCATAACATCCATAACATAACTACCTGAACATAGTACTACATCCATAACATAACTACCTGAAAATAGTACTACATCCACAACACAAATACCTGAACATAGTACTACATCCATAACATCCATAACATAACTACCTGAACATAGTACTACATCCATAATATAACTTCCTCAACATAGTACTACATCCATAACATCCATAACACAGCTACCTGAACATAGTACTACATCCACAACATAACTACCTGAACATAGAACTACATCCATAACACAACTACCTGAACATAGTACTACATCAATAACATAACTACCTGAACATAGTACTACATCCATAACATAACTACCTGAACATAGTACTACATCAATAACATAACTACCTGAACATAGCACTACATCCATAATATAACTTCCTCAACATAGTACTACATCCATAACATCCATAACACAGCTACCTGAACATAGTACTACATCCACAACATAACTACCTGAACATAGAACTACATCCATAACACAACTACCTGAACATAGTACTACATCCATAACATAACTACCTGAACATAGTACTACATCAATAACATAACTACCTGAACATAGTACTACATCAATAACATAACTACCTGAACATAGTACTACATCCATAATATAACTTCCTCAACATAGTACTACATCCATAACACAGCTACCTGAACATAGTACTACATCCACAACATAACTACCTGAACATAGTACTACATCCATAACATAACTACCTGAACATAGTACTACATCCATAACATAACTACCTGAACATAGTACTACATCCATAACATAACTACCTGAACATAGTACTACATCCATAACATAACTACCTGAACATAGTACTACATCCATACCATCGATACCATAACTACCTGAACATAGTACTACATCCATAACACAACTACCTGAACATAGTACTACATCCATAACATAACTACCTGAACATAGTACTACATCCATAACATCCATAACATAACTACCTGAACATAGTACTACATCCATAACATAACTACCTGAACATAGTACTACATCCATAACATAACTACCTGAACATAGTACTACATCCATACCATCGATACCATAACTACCTGAACATAGTACTACATCCATAACACAACTACCTGAACATAGTACTACATCCATAACATAACTACCTAAACATAGTACTACATCCATACCATCCATAACATAACTTCCTGAACATAGTACTACATCCATAACACAACTACCTGAACATAGTACTACATCCATAACATAACTACCTAAACATAGTACTACATCCATACCATCCAAAACATAACTTCCTGAACATAGTACTACATCC
The DNA here is from genome assembly GCF_016432855.1 of Salvelinus namaycush. Taxonomy (NCBI): domain Eukaryota; kingdom Metazoa; phylum Chordata; class Actinopteri; order Salmoniformes; family Salmonidae; genus Salvelinus; species Salvelinus namaycush. The sequence continues at coordinate 76,752,770 of NC_052308.1, read as the reverse complement.
ATAACATCCATAACATAACTACCTAAACATAGTACTACATCCATACCATCCACAACACAACTACCTGAACATAGTACTACATCCATAACATCCATAACATAACTACCTAAACATAGTACTACATCCATACCATACACAACACAACTACCTGAACATAGTACTACATCCATAACATCCATAACACAACTACCTGAACATAGTACTACATCCATAATATAACTACCTGAACATAGTACTACATCCATAACATAACTACCTAAACATAGTACTACATCCATACCATCCATAACATAACTTCCTGAACATAGTACTACATCCATAACATCCATAACATAACTACCTGAACATAGTACTACATCCAAAACATCCATAACATAACTACCTGAACATAGTACTACATCCACAACATCCATAACATCTATAGCATAACTACCTGAACATAGCATTACATCCATAACATAACTACCTGAACATAGTACTACATCCATAACATAACTACCTGAACATAGCACTACATCCATAACATAACTACCTGAACATAGTACTACATCCATAACATAACTACCTGAACATAGTACTACATCCATAACATAACTACCTGAACATAGTACTACATCCACAACCTCCATAACATAACTACCTGAACATAGTACTACATCCACAACATAACTACCTGAACATAGAACTACATCCATAACATAACTACTTGAACATAGTACTACATCCATACCATCCATAACATAACTACCTGAACATAGTACTACATCCACAACATAACTACCTGAACATAGAACTACATCCATAACATAACTACCTGAACATAGTACTACATCCATACCATCCATAACATAACTACCTGAACATAGTACTACATCCATACCATCCATAACATAACTACCTGAACATAGTACTACATCCATACCATCCATAACATAACTACCTGAACATAGTACTACATCCATACCATCCACAACATAACTACCTGAACATAGAACTACATCCATAACACAACTACCTGAACATAGTACTACATCCATACCATCCATAACATAACTACCTGAACATAGTACTACATCCATAACATAACTACCTGAACATAGTACTACATCCATAACATCCATAACATAACTACCTGAACATAGTATTACATCCATAACATCCATAACATAACTACCTGAACATAGTACTACATCCATAACATAACTACCTGAACATAGTACTACATCCATAACATAACTACCTGAACATAGTACTACATCCATAACATAACTACCTGAACATAGTACTACATCCATAACATAACTACCTGAACATAGTACTACATCCATAACATCCATAACATAACTACCTGAACATAGTACTACATCCATACCATCCACAACATAACTACCTGAACATAGAACTACATCCATAACACAACTACCTGAACATAGTACTACATCCATACCATCCATAACATAACTACCTGAACATAGTACTACATCCATAACATAACTACCTGAACATAGTACTACATCCATAACATCCATAACATAACTACCTGAACATAGTATTACATCCATAACATCCATAACATAACTACCTGAACATAGTACTACATCCATAACATAACTACCTGAACATAGTACTACATCCATAACATAACTACCTGAACATAGTACTACATCCATAACATAACTACCTGAACATAGTACTACATCCATAACATAACTACCTGAACATAGTACTACATCCATAACATCCATAACATAACTACCTGAACATAGTACTACATCCATAACATCAATACCAGAACATAGTAATACATCCATAACATAACTACCTGAACATAGTACTACATCCATAACATAACTACCTGAACATAGTACTACATCCATAACATAACTACCTGAACATAGTACTACATCCATAACATAACTACCTGAACATAGTACTACATCCATAACATAACTACCTGAACATAGTACTACATCCATAACATCCATAACATAACAACCTGAACATAGTACTACATCCATAACATAACTACCTGAACATAGTACTACATCCATAACATAACTACCTGAACATAGTACTACATCCATAACATCCATAACATAACTACCTGAACATAGTACTACATCCATAACATAACTACCTGAACATAGTACTACATCCATAACATAACTACCTGAACATAGTACTACATCCATACCATCGATACCATAACTACCTGAACATAGTACTACATCCATAACACAACTACCTGAACATAGTACTACATCCATAACATAACTACCTGAACATAGTACTACATCCATAACATCCATAACATAACTACCTAAACATAGTACTACATCCATACCATCCATAACATAACTTCCTGAACATAGTACTACATCCATAACATCTATAGCATAACTACCTGAACATAGTACTACATCCATAACATATCTACCTAAACATAGTACTACATCCATACCATCCAAAACATAACTTCCTGAACATAGTACTACATCCATAACATCCATAACATAACTACCTAAACATAGTACTACATCCATACCATACACAACACAACTACCTGAACATAGTACTACATCCATAACATCCATAACATAACTACCTAAACATAGTACTACATCCATAACATCCATAACATAACTACCTGAACATAGAACTACATCCATACCATATACAACACAACTACCTGAACATAGTACTACATCCATAACATCCATAACATAACTACCTAAACATAGTACTACATCCATAACATCCATAACACAACTACCTGAACATAGTACTACATCCATAACATAACTACCTAAACATAGTACTACATCCATACCATCCATAACATAACTTCCTGAACATAGTACTACATCCATAACATCCATAACATAACTACCTGAACATAGTACTACATCCATAACATAACTACCTGAACATAGTACTACATCCATAACATACATAACACAACTACCTGAACATAGTACTACATCCATAACATCCATAACATAACTACCTGAACATAGAACTACATCCATACCATACACAACACAACTACCTGAACATAGTACTACATCCATAACATCCATAACATAACTACCTGAACATAGTACTACATCCACAACATCCATAACACAACTACCTGAACATAGTACTACATCCATAACATCCATAACATAACTACCTGAACATAGTACTACATCCATAACATAACTACCTGACCATAGTACTACATCCATAACATAACTACCTGAACATAGTACTACATCCATAACACAACTACCTGAACATAGCACTACATCCATAACATAACTACCTGAACATAGTACTACATCCATAACATAAATACCTGAACATAGTACTACATCCACAACCTCCATAACATAACTACCTGAACATAGTACTACATCCATATCATCCATAACATAACTACCTGAACATAGTACTACATCCATAACATAATTTAACTGAACATAGTACTACATCCATAACATAACTACCTGAACATAGTACTACATCCACAACATAACTACCTGGACATAGTACTACATCCATAACATCACTACCTGAACATAGTACTACATCCATAACATCACTACCTGAACATAGTACTACATCCATTACACAACTACCTGAACATAGTACTACATCCATAACATCCATAACATAACTACCTGAACATAGTACTACATCCATAACATCCATAACATAACTACCTGAACATAGTACTACATCCATAACATCACTACCTGAACATAGTACTACATCCATTACACAACTACCTGAACATAGTACTACATCCATAACATCCATAACATAACTACCTGAACATAGTACTACATCCATTACACAACTACCTGAACATAGTACTACATCCATAACATCACTACCTGAACATAGTACTACATCCATAACATCACTACCTGAACATAGTACTACATCCATTACACAACTACCTGAACATAGTACTACATCCATAACATCCATAACATAACTACCTGAACATAGTACTACATCCATAACATCCATAACATCACTACCTGAACATAGTACTACATCCATAACATAACTACCTGAACATAGTACTACATCCATAACATCACTACCTGAACATAGTACTACATCCATTACACAACTACCTGAACATAGTACTACATCCATAACATCCATAACATAGCTACCTGAACAAAGTACTACATCCATAACATTACTACCTGAACATAGTACTACATCCATAACATAGCTACCTGGACATAGTACTACATCCATAACATCCATAACATAGCTACCTGAACATAGACTACATCCATAACACAACTACCTGAACATAGTACTACATCCACAACATAACTAACTGAACATAGTACTACATCCATAACACAACTACCTGAACATAGTACTACATCCATAACATCCATAACACAACTACCTGAACATAGTACTACATCCATAACATAACTCCCTGAACATAGTACTACAACCATAACATCCATAACATAACTACCTGAACATAGTACTACATCCATAACATAACTACCTGAACATAGTACTACATCCATAACATAACTACCTGAACATAGTACTACATCCATAACACAACTACCTGAACATAGTACTACATCCATAACATCCATAACATAACTACCTGAACATAGTACTACATCCATAACATAACTACCTGAACATAGTACTACATCCATAACATAACTACCTGAACATAGTACTACATCCATAACACAACTACCTGAACATAGTACTACATCCATAACATCCATAACATAACTACCTGAACATAGTACTACATCCATAACACAACTACCTGAACATAGTACTACATCCATAACATCCATAACATAACTACCTGAACATAGTACTACATCCATAACATAACTACCTGAACATAGTACTACATCCATAACACAACTACCTGAACATAGTACTACATCCATAACATCCATAACATAACTACCTGAACATAGTACTACATCCATAACATAACTACCTGAACATAGTACTACATCCATAACACAACTACCTGAACATAGTACTACATCCATAACATCCATAACATCCATAACATAACTACCTGACCATAGTACTACATCCATAACATCCATAACATAACTAACTGAACATAGTACTACATCCATAACATAACTACCTGAACATAGTACTACATCCATAACATAACTACCTGAACATAGTACTACATCCACAACATAACTAACTGAACATAGTACTACATCCATAACATAACTACCTGAACATAGTACTACATCCATAACATAACTAACTGAACATAGTACTACATCCATAACATAACTACCTGAACATAGTACTACATCCATACCATCCACAACATAACTACCTAAACATAGTACTACATCCACAACATAACTAACTGAACATAGTACTACATCCATAACATAACTACCTGAACATAGTACTACATCAATAACATCCATAACATAACTACCTGAACATAGTACTACATCCATAACATAACTAACTGAACATAGTACTACATCCATAACATGACTACCTGAACATAGTACTACATCCACAACATAACTAACTGAACATAGTACTACATCCATAACACAACTACCTGAACATAGTACTACATCCATACCATCCACAACATAACTACCTAAACATAGTACTACATCCACAACATAACTAACTGAACATAGTACTACATCCATAACATAACTACCTGAACATAGTACTACATCAATAACACAACTACCTGAACATAGTACTACATCCACAACACCTGAACATATTACTACAGTACATTCTAAATATGCACATTTCCGAACAAACCATATATGTATTGTGTAATATGATGTTATTGGACTGTCATCTGATGAAGTTTGAGAAGGTTAGTGAAATAAATAAATTGAAATAAATTTTGCTGGTTTTGTCGCTATCGCTAACGTGCCTAACGAATCAATGCTGTTGTGTGGTTGGCTATTGTAGTAAGCTAATATAATGCTATATTGTGTTTTCGCTGTAAAACACTTAAAGAATCGGAAATATTGGCTGGATTCACAAGATGTTTGTCTTTCATTTGCTGTACACCATGTATTTTTCATAAATGTTTTATGATGAGTATTTAGGTATTGTCACGCCCTGGCCTTAGTATTATTTGTTTTCTTTATTATTTTAGTTAGGTCAGGGTGTGACATGGGGTATGTGTGTGTTTGGGGTATTATATGGTAGAGGGGGGTTGGTGGTAGTGTATGGGTTTGTGTTGAGTGTATGTATCTAGATGTGTCTATGGTTGTGTGGAGTTTTCTAGGAAAGTCTATGGTTGCCTGAATGTGTTCTCAATCAGAGACAGCTGGTTTCTGTTGTCTCTAATTGGGAACCATATTTAAGGCGATCATGGGCTTTAGCTGTTGGTGGGTCATTGTATATGTCGTACGTAAGTAGTTTGTGTGTGCACTTGCCTTTTAAGTTTCACGATCGTTTATTGTTTTTTGTTAGTTGGTATAAGTGTTACGTGTTCATCTTAGTCGTTGTAAATAAAAGAAGATGTATTCAAGTCATGTTGCGCCTTGGTCCTCTCATTCACGTCAAGACGATCGTGACAGAATGACCCACCAAACCCGGATCAAGCAACATGACCAGCGGCAACAGGAGCAACGCAAGGATTCATGGACATGGGAGGAAATTTTAGACCGGGAAGAACCAGTAGAATATAACCGCCCCAAAGCTGAGCTGGAGGCAGCGAAAGCAGAGAGGCGGCGATATGAGGAGCTAGCTCGGAGGCAGGAAAAGGATCTGGGCTACACTACGTGGGAGGAGATCGACAGGTGGGCGATCAACCCAGGGAGAGGGCCGGAGCCCGCCTGGGATTCTCTGGCGCAGTGCGAGGAGGGATACCGGCGGATGGAGGCAGCACGACGAAGCGGTAGGAAGCCTGTGGGAAAACCCCAAAAATGTCTTGGGGGGGGGGGGGGCTTAAAGGGAGAGTGGCGAAGTCAGGTAGGAAACCTGCGCCTACTCCCTGTAATTACCGTGGAGAGCGAGAGTACGGGCAGACACCGTGTTACGCAGTAGAGCGCACGGTGTCTCCTGTACGTGTGCATAGCCCGGTGCGGGTTATTCCACCTCCCCGCACTGGCAGGGCTAGATTGAGTATTGAGCCGGATGTCATGAAGCCGGCCCTACATATCTGGCCACCAGTGCGTCTCCTCGGGCCGGTTTACATGGCACCAGCCTTACGCATGGTGTCCCCGGTTCGCCTACATAGCCCGGTGCGGGTTATTCCACCTCCCCGCACTGGTCGGGCAACGGGGAGCATTCAACCAGGTAAGGTTGGTCAGGCTCAATGCTCAAGGGAGCCAATACGCCTGCACGGTCCGGTATTTCCGGCGCCACCTCCCCGCCCCAGTTCAGTGCCACCAGTGCCTACACCACGTAACAGGCTTCCAGTGTGTCTCCAGAGCCCTGTTCCTCCTCCACGCACTCGTCCTATGGTGCGTGTCTCCAGCCCGGTACCACCAATTCCGGCACCACGCACTAAGCCTCCTGTGCGTCTCCAGAGTCCTGTGCATCCTGTTGCTGCTCCCCGCACTAGCCCTGAGATGCGTGTCCCCAGTCCGGTACCACCAGTTCCGGCCCCACGCACTAGGCCTAATGTGCGTTCCCAGGGTCCAGTATGCCCTGTTCCTTCTCCCCGCACTAGCCTGAAAGTGCGTGCCTTTAGCCCGGTGCCTCCAGTTCCGGCACCACGCACCAGGCCTACAGTGCGCCTCATCCGGCCAGAGCCATCCGTCTCCCCAGCGCCGTCTGAGCCATCCGTCTCCCCAGCGCCGTCTGAGCCATCCGTCTCCCCAGCGCCGTCTGAGCCATCCGTCTCCCCAGCGCCGTCTGAGCCTTCCGTCTGCCCAGTGCCGTCTGAGCCATCCGTCTGTCCATAGCAATTAGAGCCGCCCGTCTGTCCCGAGCCGTCAGAGCCGTTAGTCAGTCAGGAGCCGCTAGAGCCATTCGTCAGTCAGGATCTGCCAGAGCCGCCAACCAGACAGGATCTGCCAGAGCCGCCAACCAGACAGGATCTGCCAGAGCCGCCAACCAGACAGGATCTGCCAGAGCCGCCAACCAGACAGGATCTGCCAGAGCCGCCAACCAGACAGGATCTGCCAGAGCCGCCAACCAGACAGGATCTGCCAGAGCCGCCAGCCAGCCATGAGCGTCCAGATCCGTCAGCCAGCCATGAGCGTGCAGATCCGTCAGCTAGCCATGAGCAGCCAGATCCGTCAGCCAGCCATGAGCCGTCCAACCAGGATCCGCCAGAGCCGTCATCCAGCCAGGATCTGCCCATTATCCTGGTGCTGCCCCTTATCCTGGTGCTGCTCCTTATCCTGGTGCTGCCCCTTATCCTGGTGCTGCCCCTTATCCTGGTGCTGCCCCTTAGTCCGGTGCTGCCCCTTGGTCCGGTGCTGCCCCTTAATCCAGTGGGGTTAATGTGGAGGGTGGCCATTTGGGGGAGGCTACGTAAGAGGGTAGTGACTATGGTGGGGTGGCGACCACGACCAGTGCCGGAGCCGCGGCCGTGGAAGGCGCCGCCGTGGAAGGACGCCCACCCAGACCCTCCCCTAGACTATGGGTTGGTGCGCCCGGAGTTCGCACCTTAAGGGGGGGTTATGCCACTCCCTGGCCTTAGTATTATTTGTTTTCTTTATTATTTTAGTTAGGTCAGGGTGTGACATGGGGTATGTGTGTGTTTGGGGTATTATATGGTAGAGGGGGGTTGGTGGAAGTGTATGGGTTTGTGTTGAGTGTATGTATCTAGATGTGTCTATGGTTGTGTGGAGTTTTCTAGGAAAGTCTATGGTTGCCTGAATGGGTTCTCAATTAGAGACAGCTGGTTTCTGTTGTCTCTAATTGGGAACCATATTTAAGGCGATCATAGGCTTTAGCTGTTTGTGGGTCATTGTATATGTCGAACGTAAGTAGTTTGTGTGTGCACTTGCGTTTTAAGTTTCACAATTGTTTATTGTTTTTTGTTAGTTGGTATAAGTGTTACGTGTTCATCTTAGTCATTGTAAATAAAAGAAGATGTATTCAAGTCATGTTGCGCCTTGGTCCTCTCATTCACGTCAAGACGATCGTGACAGGTATTTCAATTTGGTCTCTGTAATTGTTCTAGCTGCTTCGGTGCTATTTCCGGTTGTAGCTGCAATGTAAAACTATGATTTATACCTCAAATATGCACATTTTTCGAACAAAACATAGATTTATTGTATAACTTGTTATAGACTGTCATCTGATGGAGTTGTTTCTTGGTTAGTTTGGTTGGTTCTTGGTTAGTTAGGTTGGTTTTGTGCAAGCTACCTGTGCTGTGAAAAATGGCTGTGCTTTTTTGTATTTGGTGGTGAGCTAACATAAATATATGTGGTGTTTTCGCTGTAAAACATTTTAAAAATCGGACATGTTGGCTGGATTCACAAGATGTGTATCTTTCATTTGCTGTATTGGACTTGTTAATGTTTGAAAGTTAAATATTTCAAAAAAATATATTTTGAATTTCGCGCCCTGCACTTGGACGGGCTGTTGTCATAAGTGTACTGACACCGCCCTGCAGCCATAAAAGGTTAAAACTACTTTTTCAACCACTCCACAAATTTCTTGTTAACAAACTATAGTTTTGGCAAGTCGGTTAGGACATCTATTTTGTGCATGACACAAGTAATTTTTCCAACAATTGTTTACAGACAGATTATTTCACTTATAATTCACTGTGTCACAATTCCAGTGGGTCAGAAGTTTACATACACTAAGTTGACTGTTCCTTTAACTTCTTATGGCTGCAGGGGCAGTATTGAGTAACTTGGATGAAAGGTGCACAGAGGTGCCCATAGTAAACTGCCTGCTCCTCAGTCCCAGTTGCTTATATATGCATATTATTATTCATATTGGATAGAAAACACTCTGAAGTTCTAAAACTGTTTGAATGATGTCTGTGAGTATAACAGAACTCATATGGCAGGCAAAAACCTGAGAAAATATCCAAACAGGAAGTGGGAATTCTGAGGCTGGTCGATTTTCAACCAAGATCCTATTGAATTCACAGCGAGATATGGATGAGTTTGCACTTCCTACAGCTTCCACTAGATATTAACAGTCTGTAGAACCTTGTCTGAGGCCTCTACTGTGAAGGGGGGGGGGCAAATGAGAGGGGAATTAGTCAGGTCTGCCATGACCTGACCATGCTCTAACCATGCGCGTTCACATGAGAGGGAGCTCTGTTCCATCGCTCATCTGAAGTCATTCTCCGGTTGGAACATTATTCAAGATTTATGTTAAAAACATTCTAAAGATTGAATCAACACATCGTTTGACATGTTTCTACTGACTGTTACGGAACTTTTTGATATTTCGTCAGCTTTTAGTGAACGCGCTTCCTGACGTTGGATTTGTTTACCAAACACGCTAACAAAAATAGCTATTTGGACATAAATGATGGACATTACGGAACAATACGAAATTTTTTTGTGGAAGTGGGAGTCCTGGGAGTGCATTTCGATGAAGATCAGCAAAGGTAAGTGAAGATGTATAATGCTTTTTATGAGTTTTGTTGACTAAGAACAAGTGTATCTTTAATTCTATGTAAAACATGTATCTTTCGTCAAAGTTTATGATGAGTATTTATGTTATTTGACGTGGATTTCTGCAATTTCTCCGGATATTTTGGCGGCATTTCTGAACATGGCGCCAATGTAAATTTAGGTTTTTGGATATAAATATGAACTAAATCGAACAAAACATATATGTATTGTGTAACATGAAGTCCTATGAGTGTCATTTGATGAAGATCATCAAAGGTTAGTGATTCATTTTATCACTATTTCTGCTTTTTGTGACTCCTGTCTTTGGCTGGAAAAATGACTGTGTTTGTCTGTGATTTTGCGGTGACCTAACATAATCGTTTGTGGTGCTTTCGCTGAAAAGCCTATTTGAAATCGGACACTTTGGTGGGATTAACAACAAGATTACCTTTAAGATGGAATAAGATACATGTATGTTTGAGGAATTGTAATTATGAGTTTCAAAATTATTGAATTTGGCGCCGTGCACTTTCACTGGCTGTTGTCATATCGATCCCGTTAACGGGATTGCAGGCATACGAAGTTTTAAACAGCTTGGAAAATTCCAGAAAATTATGTCATGGCTTTAGAAGCTTCTGGTAGGCTAATTGACATAATTTGAGTCAATTGGAGGTGTACCTGTGGATGTATTTCAAGGCCTATCTTCAAACTCAGTGCCTCTTTGCTTGACATCATGGGAAAATCAAAAGAAATCAGCCAAGATCTAAGAAAACAATTGTAGACCTCCACAAGTCTGGTTCATCCTTGGGAGCAATTTCCAAACGCCTGAAGGTACCAAGTTCATCTGTACAAACTATAGTACGCAAGTATAAACACCATGGGACCACGCAGCCGTCATACCGTTCAGGAAGGAGACGCGTTCTGTCTCCTAGAGATGACCATACATTGGTGCGAAAAGTGCAAATCAATTCCAAAACAACAGCAAAGGACCCTGTGAAGATGCTGGAGGAAACAGGTACAAAAGTATCTATATCCAGAGTAAAACGAGTCCTATATCGACATAACCTGAACGGCCGCTCAGCAAGGAAGAAGCCACTGCTCCAAAACCGCCATAAAAAAGCCAGACTACGGTTTGCAACTGCACATGGGGACAAAGATCGTACTTTTTGGAGAAATGTCCTCTGGTCTGTTGAAACATAAATAGAACTGTTTGGCCATAATGACCATCGTTATGTTTGGAGGAAAAAGGGGGGGCTTTGCTGCAGAAGGGACTGGTGCACTTCACAAAATAGATGGCATCATGAGGCAAGAAAATTATGTGGATATATTGAAGCAACATCTCATGACATCAGTCAGTAAGTTAAAGCTTGGTCGCAAATGGGTCTTCCAAGTCGACAATGACCCCAAGCTTACTTCCATGTTGTGGAAAAATGGCTTAAGGACAAAAAAGTCAAGAGTGGCCATCACAAAGCCCTGACATAAATCCCATAGCAAATGTGTGGGCAGAACTGAAAAAGCGTGTGGCAGCATGGAGGCCTACAAACCTGACTCAGTTACACCAGCTCTGTATGGAGGAATGGGCCAAAATTCACCCAATTTATTGTGGGAAGCTTGTGGAAGGTTACCCGAAACGTTTGACCCAAGTTAAACAATTTCAAGGCAATGCTACCAAATACTAATTGAGTGTATGTAAACTTCAGGCCCACTGGGAATGTGATGAAAGAAATAAAAGCTGAAATAAATTATTCTCTTTACTATTCTTCTGACATTTCACATTCTTAAAAATAAGTGGTGATCCTAACTGAGCTAAGACAGGGAATTTTTACTTGGATTAAATGTCAGGAATTGTGAAATACTGATTTTTAATGTATTTAGCTAACCTGTGTGTAAACTTCCGACTTCACCTGTAAATACACTGAGTAGACAGAACATTAACAAATACCTATTCTTTCCATGACAGACTGACCAGGTGAATCAAGGTGAAAGCTATGATCATCACACAGGTGCACCTTGTGCTGGGGAAAATAAAAGGCCACTCTAAAAGGTGCAGTTCTGTCACACAACACTTTGCCACAGATACTTCAAGTTTTGAGGGAGTGTGCAATTGGCATGCTGACTGCAGGAATGTCCACCATAGCTGTTGCCAGATAATTTAATGTTCATTTCTCTACCATAAGCCGCCTCCAACTTAGTTTTAGAGAATTTTGCTGTATGTCCAAGCGGCCTCACAACCACAGACCACGTGTATGCCTACATGTGGGCGAGCGATTTGCTGATGTTAACGTTGTGAACAGAGTGCCCCATGGTGGCAGTGAGGTTATTGTATGGGCAAGCATACACTATGGACGACGAACAAAATTGCATTTTATTGAAGGTGATTTGAATGCAAAGAGATACCTTGACGAGATCCTGAGGCCAATTGTCAAGCCATTCATCCACTACCATCACCTCATGTTTCAGCATGACAATGCACTGCCCCATGTTGCAAGGATCTGTACACAATTTAGGGAAGCTGAAAACATCCAAGTTCTTCCACGGTCTGCATACTCACCAGAAATGTCACCCATTGAGCATGTTTGGGTTGCTCTGGATCGACGTGTATGACAGCGTGATCATGTTCCCACCAGCAACTACACACAGCCATTGAAGAGGAGTGGGACAACATTCAAACAGGCCACAATCAACAGCCTGACCAACTCTATGTGAAGGAGATGTGTCTCGCTGAATGAGGCAAATGGTGGTCACACCAGATACTGACTGGTTTTGTGATCCACGCCCCTACCTATTTTCTTTTAGGTATCTGTGACAATCAGATTCATATCTGTATTCCCAGTCATGTGAAAGATTAGGGCCTAATGCATTTATTTAAATTCACTAATTTCCTTATATAAACTGTAACTCAGTAAAATATTTGAAAATGTTGCATGTTGCATTTATATTTTTGTTCAGTATTTCTTGAAGATAGTCTTGTAGTAACATATAGGTTTGTAACATTCACACTGTATCCATGGTTGTAACATTCACACTGTATCCATGGTTGGAATATTCACACTGTATCCATGATTGTAACATTCACACTGTAACCATGGTTGGAATATTCACACTGTATCCATGATTGTAACATTCACACTGTATCCATGGGTGTAACATTCACACTGTATCCATGATTGTAACATTCACACTGTAACCATGGTTGGAATATTCACACTGTATCCATGATTGTAACATTCACACTGTATCCAAGGGTGTAACATTCACACTGTATCCATGGTTGTAATATTCACACTGTATCCATGGTTATAACATTCACACTGTATCCATGGTTGCAACATTCACACACAACATTCTATAGCAATTCAACTATAAATGACAGTGAATTATGAAAAAACCCTCTCATTTTGTCACTCTCTAACACACAAACACAAAAACACACACAAACACACATACGCACAAACACACAACTAGTCAAGTTCCAAAGATATCCAAGGTTAGACTCACCCAGAACAAGTAGCAGAGTTCTGGACCCCATCTCAAAGACAGACTGGTATTATATCCAGACAACTAGTAGGATCCTAATAAAACTAGTCCCACAAGAAGAATCAGTCTGAGATTAAAAAAATCTGATTTACTGTTGAATTCAGATTGAAGAAAATCCCAGTTTAACAAGGTTTTTATTCCATATGATAAGTGGTGAGAAAATAAATACAATTTTCCCTCACAGTTTGAGCCACATGGGGTGAGAAAGAAAATATTTAGCTCCTCTCTCTGCTCTCTTCTTCCTCTTTCTGTTAAAACACCCCCCCTTCTCTCTCTTTCCTTCCTCTCTCTCTCTTTCTCTCACTCTTTCTATTTCGACCCTTCCTCTCCTTCCCCTTTCTTTCTCTCAATATCTTCTGATAAGTATATATTTTTCTCTTCTTATACCCCTTGTTCCTCTCTAGTTTCCTCTCTTATTCCTGACATGGAAATTAGGTTTACTAATTCACTGCTCAATTCTCGCTGTCTCTCTCTCTCTCTCTCTCTCTCTCTCTCTCTCTCTCTCTCTCTCTCTCCCTCTCTTTGTCTCTCTCTCTCAGACATCTCTGAATAGCTTCTGAAACCAAGCCCAGAGGAACATAGTGCTGAGAGAGAAAGAGGAAGGGGAGAGGGAAAGAAAAAAAAAGAGAGAGAGAGAGGGAGAGAGAGAGAGAGAGATAGATAGTTATTCAACCACATAACCACTTTAAGCGTAGGCTCTTTTAAGACAATGTGTACATCCCAAATGAAACTACATGTTTCTGCCAATACAGGGATCTACTGTATAGAAACTGAAGTAGGACAGAAGTCATTAGAGAAGGGATCTACTGTATAGAAAGTGAAGTAGGACAGAAGTCATTAGAGAAGGGATCTACTGTATAGAAACTGAAGTAGGACAGAAGTCATTAGAGAAGGGATCTACTGTCTATAAACTGGAGTAGGACAGAAGTCATTAGAGAAGGGATCTACTGTATAGAAACTGAAGTAGGACAGAAGTCATTAGAGAAGGGATCTATTGTATAGAAAGTGAAGTAGGACAGAAGTCATTAGAGAAGGGATCTACTGTATAGAAACTGAAGTAGGACAGAAGTCATTAGAGAAGGGATCTACTGTATAGAAACTGAAGTAGGACAGAAGTCATTAGAGAAGGGATCTACTGTATAGAAACTGAAGTAGGACAGAAGTCATTAGAGAAGGGATCTACTGTATAGAAACTGAAGTAAGACAGAAGTCATTAGAGAAGGGATCTACTGTATAGAAACTGAAGTAGCACAGAAGTCATTAGAGAAGGGATCTACTGTATAGAAACTGAAGTAGGACAGAAGTCATTAGAGAAGGGATCTACTGTATAGAAACTGAAGTAGGACAGAAGACATTAGAGAAGGGATCTACTTTATAGAAACTGAAGTAGGACAGAAGTCATTAGAGAAGGGATCTAGTGTATAGAAACTGAAGTAGGACAGAAGTCATTAGAGAAGGGATCTACTGTATAGAAACTGAAGTAGGACAGAAGTCATTAGAGAAGGGATCTACTGTATAGAAACTGAAGTAGGACAGAAGTCATTAGAGAAGGGATCTACTGTATAGAAACTGAAGTAGGACAGAAGTCATTAGAGAAGGGATCTACTGTATAGAAACTGAAGTAGGACAGAAGTCATTAGAGAAGGGATCTACTGTATAGAAACTGAAGTAGCACAGAAGTCATTAGAGAAGGGATCTACTGTATAGAAACTGAAGTAGGACAGAAGTCATTAGAGAAGGGATCTACTGTATAGAAACTGAAGTAGGACAGAAGACATTAGAGAAGGGATCTACTGTATAGAAACTGAAGTAGGACAGAAGTCATTAGAGAAGGGATCTACTGTATAGAAACTGAAGTAGGACAGAAGACATTAGAGAAGGGATCTACTGTATAGAAACTGAAGTAGGACAGAAGTCATTAGAGAAGGGATCTACTGTATAGAAACTGAAGTAGGACAGAAGTCATTAGAGAAGGGATCTACTGTCTAGAAACTGGAGTAGGACAGAAGTCATTAGAGAAGGGATCTACTGTATAGAAACTGAAGTAGGACAGAAGTCATTAGAGAAGGGATCTATTGTATAGAAACTGAAGTAGGACAGAAGTCATTAGAGAAGGGATCTACTGTATAGAAACTGAAGTAGGACAGAAGTCATTAGAGAAGGGATCTACTGTATAGAAACTGAAGTAGAACAGAAGACATTAGAGAAGGGATCTACTGTATAGAAACTGAAGTAGGACAGAAGTCATTAGAGAAGGGTGTGTGTGTGTGTGTGTGTGTGTGTGTGTGTGTGTGTGTGTGTGTGTGTGTGTGTGTGTGTGTGTGTGTGTGTGTGTGTGTGTGTGTGTGTGTGTGTGTGTGTGTGTGTGTGTGTGTGTGTGTGTGTGTGTGTGTGTGTGTGAAGATGACATCTACAGTAGGTTATTTGTAGCAACAATTTATTGTGTCTAAAATTACTGAATCTCTCTCTCTCTCTCTCTCTCTCTCTCTCTCTCTCTCTCTCTCTCTCACACACACACAAACACACCCACACACACAAACACACTACTGAGTACACAGTCAAGTACAACACTAAGTTTAACTTCTTGGCAATAGTGGGTGCTATTTGCACTTTGTAATAAATTCGTTCTCAAATTAAACTGCCTCGTACTCAATTCTTGCTCGTACAATATGCATATTATTATTATTATTGGATAGAAAACACTCTCTAGTTTCTAAAACCGTTTGAATTATGTCTGTGCTTGAAACAGAACTGGACTTAGAGCAATTTCCCTATGTTGAGTTGAGAATGCAGAATTTTCCAACCTGTTCTCAGACCTGTGTATAACTCTGCCTGTCTTTTATTGGTTGAGATGCACTGCATACATCTTCCCCTGGGTGTCAGCGAATAGAGGGCCTTGAAATGGAGTCTCTAGGCAGATCCGAAAGTCTATAAATTGATTGGAATCACAGTGTCCTCTTTTTTGATTCTTCGCTCTGACGCAGGGAGGACCTTGGCATGTCGTTTTAGAAGCTCCCGTTTTAGGTCCTAGATATATCCGGCTCTGTTTTTATTCGATATAGGCTTTAAAGACATCATAATCTTGTTATTTTAAACCGAGTTATATCAGTTTATGTCAGTATATTGCGATTTTCAGGTATTTCATTTTCTGGCGTTGTAGGAAGTTGGGTATCTCTCTCTCGCATGCTATTGTTTACTGCTAATTGCAACGTGGAAGATGACTTTCTCCAACCCAGCAACGATTCTTTTGGACAAAGGACACCTATCCCAAGATTCTGATGAGAGGTCATCAAAAAGTAAGAACTATTTATGCTGATAATTCATTGTTCTGTTGAAAAAAGTCAAATGCATAAGACGCCATTACTTGCAGTGTAGACATTGCTTTATCGCACGCTGTATTGCGCAGTAACGTTAATTTTAAAAATGTAATTCAGCGATTGC
Organism: Salvelinus namaycush; assembly: GCF_016432855.1. Taxonomy (NCBI): domain Eukaryota; kingdom Metazoa; phylum Chordata; class Actinopteri; order Salmoniformes; family Salmonidae; genus Salvelinus; species Salvelinus namaycush. The sequence continues at coordinate 76,735,242 of NC_052308.1, read as the reverse complement.
ATTAATCTTGCGAATATAGGGGGTGCTGTTTCGAATTAGCATAAATTCGTCTCCAGATTAAACTGCCTAGTACTCAATTCTTGCTCGTACAATATGCATATTATTATTATTATTGGATAGAAAACACTCTCTAGTTTCTATAGCCGTTGGAATTATGTCTCTGAGTGAAAGAGAACTCCTTCTACAGCACTTTTCATGACAGGGAGTGAGATTTCAGAAATCTTGGTCCCTGTTCCCAGGTCAGTTGTAATGTCCCTGTGAATGCTATGGGGAAACAAACACTGCCTACGTCTTCCTCTAGATGTCAGTAAGTGGTGACAATTTGAATGGAGTCGATTGCGCAATCAGGGACTTTATAAAAGACAGAAAGGCGGAAGTAGCTTTCTTTTCTTCAATGCGCTCGACGCACGATGGACGTCGGACTGGCCTCCTTCCAAGCTTTGGTTTAGCCAGTAATATATCTCCGGTCATGTTTTTACTCGTTATAGGTGTTAAAAACATCATAAGGTAGTTAATTTAAACCGTTTTATAGCAATTTATATCCGTTTAGTGCAATTTTATGGCATTTCTGTGTGACGCACTTCCAAGTGCTGGGCACTTTTCTAGTACATGCTGAACGTTAGTGGCCATTTCGACCGGACAAGAGGACATCTTTCGACCAAAAGACGATTAGACCGGAGAAAGGATACATTGCCCAAGATTCTGATGGAAGATCAGCTCATAGTAAGAACTATTTATGATGATAAATCGTTGTTCTGTAGAAAAATGTTAAACGCATATTCCGCCATTTTACTTTGGGGTAGCTTCGCTTTGGCGCACCCGGTATTGCACAGTAAGGATAATTTAAAAAATGTAATTCAGCGATTGCATTAAGAACTAATTTGTCTTTCGATAGCTGTCAACCCTGTATTTTTTAGTCAAGTTTATGAGTATTTATGCACTAGACTAGATCACTGTCCAATATGGCGCCCGACATTTTCTGACCAGCTTGGCTACTTTTCTCATTGTATAACTACGATTTTGGTGGCTAAATATGCACATTTTCGAACAAACTCTATATGTATGTTGTAATATGATGTTACAGGAGTGTCATCTGAAGAATTCTGAGAAGGTTAGTGAAAAAATTTATACATTTTGGTGGTGATAATGCTATCGCTCTTTTTGCCGTGATTCAATGCTGGGGTAATGTTTGCACATGTGGTATGCTAATATAACGATTTATTGTGTTTTCGCTGTAAGACACTTAGAAAATCTGAAATATTGTCTGGATTCACAGGACAATTCACAGTGTCTTTCAATTAGTGTACGCTGTGTATTTTTAAGAAATGTTTTATGATTAGTAATTAGGTAATACACGTTGCTCTCTGTATTTATTCTAGTCGAGTTGTGATGGTGGGTGCAATTGTAAACTATGATTTCTACCTGAAATATGCAAATTTTTCTAACAAAACCTATCCTATACAATAAATATGTTATCAGACTGTCATCTGATGAGGTTTTTTCTTGGTTAGTGGCTATCAATATCTTTATTTGGCCGAATTGGTGATAGCTACTGATGCAGTAAGAAAATGGTGGAGTAAGAAAATTGTTGTCTTTTGCTAACGTGTTTTCTAAAAACGTTTGAATTATTTCTCTGAGTGAAACAGAAATCCTTCTGCAGCACTTTTCCTGACCAGGAAGTGAAATGTCAGAAATCTATGCTCTGTTCAACCTCATGCCTATACATGGGCGTGTTACGTAAGAGTCTACAAACACTTCCTACGCCTTCCCCTGGTTGTCAAGATGCGGTGAGAGAAGAAATTTCGTGTCTATCTTGGTCAGAGGTGGAATAAAAGGTCTTTGTTTGACGTGACCGTCCATTTCCTGTTTCTGGAGCGCGCGAAAGAGGACACGGATATGGCTTCTGTTTAGCTGTCGTTATGAAAGACGAACATCTCCGTCTTAGATTTGATTTGATACATGTCACCATATCATCGTAAGGTACGTTTTTTCAATATAGTTTAATCAGATTATTGAAACTTTTTCGGGAGTTTTGCCGTGTTCCGTTTTCTAACTTTGTTGACGTTGGAGTAATCCGTGTCACTTGGCAAGTGCCCATGCTAAATGAAGAGGGATATTGGCCGTTCCAGATCAAAACAACGACTATTCTGGACAAAGGACACCTTATCCAACATTCTGACGGAAGACCACCAAATGTAAGAAACATTTTATGATGCTATTTCTAATATCTGTCTTGCATGTTGACTGGTCGTGGGCGCCCAAGTGTTTCTGGCTATTGTGGCTATGCTAATATCACGCTACATTTTGTTTGCGCTTTAAAACATTTAATAAATCGGAAATATTGTCTAGAATCACAAGATGCCTGTCTTTCAATTGCTGTACACTATGTATTTTTCAGAAATGTTTTATGATGAGTTATTAGGTATTTGACGTTTGTTGTCTGTAAATATTATGGCTGCTTTCGGTGCAATTTCTGATTGTAGCTGAAATGTAAACTATGAATTATACCTGAAATATGCACATTTTTTGAAAAAACATATGCTATACAATAAATGGTTGGTGGCTATGTTATTAGACTGTCATCTGATGAGGTTGTTTCTTGGTTAGTGGCTATTTTTATCTTTATTTGGCCGAATTTGTGATAGCTACTGATGGAGTCATAAACTGATGGAGTAAGAATATTGGTGTCTTTTGCTAACGTGATTAGCTAATAGATTTACATATTGTGTCTTCCCTGTAAAACATTTTAAAAATCGGACATGTTGGCTTGATTCACAAGATGTGCACCTTTCATCTGGTGTCTTGGACTTGTTAATGTGTGAAAGTTAAATATTTAAAAAAATATATCTTTTGCACTTTTGAATAGTGCGATTTTGGGACATTTATTTTTGAAACGATGTGAATAGCTGGGCACGCTTTTCAGTTCATCCCGAACGCAGTTGGCATTTCCACATGGCAAGAGGACAGCTTTCCACCAAAAGACGATTACTCCCAAGAAAGGATCCTTTGCCCAAGATACTGATGGAAGAACAGCTCAAAGTAGGACATTTTTATTATGATAAATCGTGTTTCTGTCGAAAAATGTTAGTGGCTTAGGACGCCATGTTTTTTGACGTAGCTTCGCTTGGCGCAAACTGTATTGAAAAGTAAGGATAATTTAAAAAATGTAATTCCGCGATTGTATTAAGAATTAAATTGTCTATCAATCCCTGTCCACCCTATATTTTTTAGTCACGTTTATGAGTATTTATGTATAAGAGTAGATCACTGTCTAAGTGGCGCAAGGACATTTTCTGACCAGCTGAGCTACATTTCACATTGTCTAACCATGATTTTGGTGGCTAAATATAAACATTTTCGATCAAACTCTATATGGATTGTGTAATATGATGTTACAGGAGTGTCATCGGAAGAATTCTGAGAAGGTTAGTGAAAAAATTAATATCTTTTGGCGATGTTGACTTTTATCGCTCACTTTGGCTAGAATCAATGCTGGGCTGCTATGTGCTATGTGCTATGCTAATATAACGATTTATTGTGTTTTCGCTGTAAGACACTTAGAAAATCTGAAATATTGTCTGTATTCACAGGATCTGTGTCTTTCGATTAGTGTATGCTGTGTATTTTTACGAAATGTTTGATGATTAGTAGTTAGGTAAACACGTTGCTCATTGTAATTATTCTAGTCCATTTGTGACGGTGGGTGCAATTGTAACCTATGCCATCTACCTGAAATATGCACTTTTTTCTAACAAAACCTATCCCATACCATAAATATGTTATCAGACTGTCATCTGATGAGTTTTTTTGTTGGTTAGGGGCTATAAATATCTTAGTTTAGCCGAATTGGTGATAGCTACTGGTGTTGGTGGACAAATAAAAGATGGTGGATTATGCTAATGTGTTTTTAGGTAATAGATGTACATCTTTACATATTGTGTCTTCCCTGTAAAACATTTTAAAAATCGGACATGTTGACTGGATTCACAAGATCTGTGTCTTTCATTAGCTGTATTGGACTTTAATGTGTGAAAGTTAACCTGTTGAGGATGGGGGCGCTGTTGAGACTATTTATGCTAATTGGGTAATTTTTGAAACGGCTTCCCACAAAATCCTTGATCGTACAATATGCATATTATTATTATTATTGGATAGAAAACAGTCTATAGTTTCTATAGGAGTTGAAATTTTGTCTCTAAGTGGAACAGAGCCCATTCTACAGCAATTTCCCTGAAATGGATTCAGATTTCAGAAATGTTGGCCACTGTTCTGAAGTCAGTTAAAAAGGCACTGATATTGCTATGACTGTACGGACACTTCTTACGTCTTCCCCTGGATGCCTTTACGTGATGACGATTCCAATGGGGTCGATTGCGCGTTCACAGGCCCTATAAATCAAAAAACCCTGTAGCTAGCAAGTCTTTTCTTGGTGCGTCACGCGCGTGGAGGACACCGACCCTCTCCTGTTCCAAGCGTTAGTTTAGCCTGTTATATTTCTCCGGTCATCTTTTCACTCGTTATAGGAGTTAAAAACATCATAAGGTAGTTAATTTAAAGCGTTTTATAGCAATTTATATCCGTTTAGTGCGATTTTGGGACATTTATTTCTTTAACGCTGTGAATAGGTGGGCACGCTTTCAGTTCATCCCGAACGCAGTTGGCATTTCCACATGGCAAGAGGACAGCTTTCCACCAAAAGACGATTCCTCCCAAGAAAGGATCCTTTGCCCAAGATACTGATGGAAGAACAGCTCAAGGTAGGACATTTTTATTATGATAAATCGTGTTTCTGTCGAAACATTTTAGTGGCTTAGGACGCCATGTTTTTTGACGTAGCTTCGCTTGGCGCAAACTGTATTGAAAAGTAAGGATAAATTAAAAAATGTAATACCGCAATTGTATTAACGAGAGAATCACTGACTTGATGTCAGCTGGTCCTTTTGTGGCAGTGCTGAAATGCAGTGGAAATGTTTTGGGGGGATTCAGTTCATTTGCATGGCAAAGAGGGAATTTGCAATAAATTGCAATTCATCTGATCACTCTTCATAACATTCTGGAGTATATGCAAATTGCCATCATACAAACTGAGGCAGCAGACTTTGTGAAAATAAATATTTGTGTCATTCTCAAAACTTTTGGCCACGACTACACTACCGTTAAAAAGTTTGGGGTCACTTATAAATATCCTTGTTTTGAAAGAAAAGCACATTTTTTGTCCATTAAAATAACATCAAATTGATCAGAAAGTTCCTCTGTCCTGTAATTGTTTTCTTTTGTCCATCTTAATCTTTTCATTTTTTTGGCCGGTCTGAGATATGGGTTTTTCTCTGCAACTCTTCCTAGAAGGCCAACATCCCGCAGTCGCCTCTTCACTGTTGACGTTGAGACTGGTGTTTTGTGGGTACTATTTAATGAAGCTGCCAGTTTAGGACTTGTGAGGCTTGTTTCTCAAACTAGACACTCTAATGTACTTGTCCACTTGCTCAGTTGTTCACCGGGGCCTCCCATTCCTCTTTATATTCTGGTTAGAGACAGTTTGCGTTGTTCTGTGAAGGGACTAGTACACAGCGTTGTACGAGATCTTCAGTTTCTTGGCAATTTCTCGCATGGAATAGCCTTAATTTCTCAGAACAAGAATAGACTGACGAGTTTCAGAAGAAAGTCTTTGTTTCTGGCCATTTTGAGCCTGTAATCGAACCCACAAATGCTGAATACTCAACTAGTCTAAAGAAGGCCAGTTTTATTGGTTCTTTTATCAGCACAACAGTTTTCAGCTTTGCTAACATTTGCAAAAGGTTTTTCTAATGATCAATTAGCATTTTATAATGATACACTTGGATTAGCTAACACAACGTGCCAATGGAACAGGAGTGATGGTTGCTGATAATGGACCTCTGTACACCTATGTAGATATTCTATTACAAAATCAGTATTTTCCAGCTACAGTAGTCATTCACAACATTAACAATGTCTACACTGTATTTCTGATCAATTTGATGTTATTTTAATGGACAAATTATGTGCTTTTCTTTCATACACAAGGACATTTCTAAGTGACCCCAAACGTTTTAACGGTAGTAGAGGTACATAGAGGTATCCATGGTAACACTTGATAATAAGTATCATGAATAAACCTTTTATCGATTTATAAACTAGTTACAATTATATTTGTAAACATTTATAAGAATGTGTGAACATTACTAGCCTGAATGTAGAAACATGCATACTATTCGTAATAGTTATTAATAATTAATAATATTAATAATGTCTTTAAGTGTAACGGTTTTCTTCCTGGGATGAAGGAGAGGACCAAAACGCAGCGCGGCTAGTGTTAAACATAATTTAATAAAGGATGTCTGAACACTACAAACAACAAAACAATAAATGTGAAAACCAAAAACAGTCCTATCTGGTGCAGAACACAAAGACAGAAGACAACCACCCACAATCCCCAACACAAAACAAGCTACCTATATATGATTCTCAATCAGGGACAACGATTGACAGCTGCCTCTGATTGAGAACCATATTAGGCTGAACACAGAAACAGACAAACTAGACACACAACATAGAATGCCCACCCAGCTCACGTCCTGACCAACACTAAAACAAGCAACACACATAAGAACTATGGTCAGGACGTGACATTAAGAAAAATAAACATTTACAGTATAACAGTCCATTAGGTCACAACTAACACATATCTTCACATGTTTTTCTAAATCCCTTTGAATTTATTTGTGTAGAAATGTCACCATATCTTGTGCTCTTGGTAAGAAATAAGAAAGTAAGAAATATTGCTATAAATCTATTCCATTCGTGTAAAAGAAGAAAGCTTCTGTTTATGATTATGGTTTCATCTATTTGACTGTAAAAATGACATAAAGAGGATATGGATTCCTATTGGATGACATGAAGATCATGTAACTTCTGATTGGATGACATAAAGACCATATGGATTCCTATTGGATGACATGAAGATCACGTAACTTCTGATTGGATGACATAAAGACCATAAGGATTCCTATTGGATGACATAAAGACCATATGGATTCCTATTGGATGACATGAAGATCACATAACTTCTGATTGGATAACCTAATGCTTGATAAGACAGTGGTTAACATCAAGTTTGATATGAAGTGTCTAATCAGGGATGTAACTGAAGGATTTTGGGCACTGGCCAACCTGGCTAGAGGACTAACATTTTTACTATCCGGCGGGCTAGTTGGACACATTTTCTACTAACCTGGCCTGAACAGTACTATCCTCGGGCTGAGTGTTTCTGGGTTGTCACTATCTGGCCAAGATACTAAGTCAGAAACACTGCCCATTTCTACAATGTCTCTTAACCACACCGCTAAACGCAAACCTTTGTTTTCATAAATGTTTACGATCGACCATTTTGACTTTACAGTTTGGCCATCTAGTGGGAACATTTGTCATGGGAGGAGGGGTAAAGAGATGCGTGGTGGGGGTTTGGTGACATCATATCTGCGACACCCCCATGTTTGTGGCGCTCCTTGACCCCTAGGACAGACAAATGTCAAAGGACAGAGGTTAACTTAATGAAAGGTGTTTGTGTGTGCGTATGTGTCTGTGTGTGTGTGTGTGTGTGTGTGTGTACCTGGGATTGGCTGGAAGAAGGGTTGGTAGTGTTGACCTCTGAGTATCTCTTCTTCTGTGGTGTGCAGATACAGGACAGCAGCTTGCAATACTCCTCTCTAACCTGATGAGGGCAGCAGTGCACAGTGTTACACACACACACAAACACATACACACACACACACACACTACACACACACTACACACACACACCACACACACACACACACACACACACACACACACACACACACACACACACACACACACACAAACACACACTCAACACACACCCAACACAAACAAACACACACACCCAACACACACCCAACACACACACACACACCCAACACACACACACACACACACACACACACACACCCCATACCATACCACACCATACCGTTTTGTTCAGTAGGCAGTGCATGATGAACAGCAGGGCTCCCTGTAGAGAGTTGAGGATAGTGAAGAGATATGTCATGACCACTGTCCCCGCCTCTTGGAACTGGAACACTCCAAATATCCACA
>NC_052308.1:76684609-76722109 GCF_016432855.1 Salvelinus namaycush | reverse complement strand
GCAAACAATGTAAAAAAATATATATATATATATCATTGAGTTAATAAAGCCACATACAAACATGGTCTCTTTTTAGTTTTCTTGAGTAAGGCAGCTCCATAATGCAGGCGTTTCAACTTAGCTCAGTGCTTTCTGTGGTGGTGGGGCGAGACAGCAGTAAATAGCAGCATTGCGCCATGATTGGCTCAGTGTTCTGTCACTCATGGGAACACAACATCATCGCCAAGTTGAAGTCCTTAGTAAGGGTAAACATCCAACATTTCAGCCCTTTAGGTCCTGCCACAGAGTTATACTACAAGTGTCCTTCCAAGAAGGCTCAAGGTCATTGGCCACAGATAAAATGATGTCAAATCATGTTATATGTACAGTGGCTTTGATTGGACTGATCATGTCAACATCTTACTTTCAAAGTCTTAGCTAACAGTCACGATCATGAATCAAGTCGACAATCTACTGGCAAATAATTTTTTATCCTTGTCATATGAAGAGAAAAAATTAAGAGAAATTATAGATGAAACGTATCGGTGCTCATCGGCCATTGTCACATAAAGATTACACAACAAGTTCGAAAATCGCAAATTCAACAATAAGTGGTTTGTAAGGAATCAGTGGCTAAGTGCAAACAATGCAAAGCGACCCCTAGCCTTCTATTCAATGGAGTGGCTGTGTGTGTTTTTACCATTCAACCCCTAGCCTTCTATTCAATGGAGTGGCTGTGTGTGTTTACCATTCAACCCCTAGCCTTCTATTCAATGGAGTGGCTGTGTGTGTTTTTACCATTCAACCCCTAGCCTTCTATTCAATGGAGTGGCTGTGTGTTTTTTTACCATTCAACCCCTAGCCTTCTATTCAATGGAGTGGCTGTGTTTTTTTACCATTCAACCCCTAGCCTTCTATTTAATGGAGTGGCTGTGTGTGTTTTCCCCATTCAACCCCTAGCCTTCTATTCAATGGAGTGGCTGTGTGTGTTTACCATTCAACCCCTAGCCTTCTATTCAATGGAGTGGCTGTGTGTGTTTTTACCATTCAACCCCTAGCCTTCTATTCAATGGAGTGGCTGTGTGTTTTTTTACCATTCAACCCCTAGCCTTCTATTCAATGGAGTGGCTGTGTGTTTTTTTACCATTCAACCCCTAGCCTTCTATTTAATGGAGTGGCTGTGTGTTTTTTTACCATTCAACCCCTAGCCTTCTATTCAATGGAGTGGCTGTGTGTGTTTTTACCATTCAACCCCTAGCCTTCTATTTAATGGAGTGGTTGTGTGTTTTTACCATTCAACCCCTAGCCTTCTATTCAATGGAGTGGCTGTGTGTTTTTACCATTCAACCCCTAGCTTTCTATTTAATGGAGTGGCTGTGTGTGTTTTTCACCATTCAACCCCTAGCCTTCTATTTAATGGAGTGGTTCTGTGTTTTTACCATTCAACCCCTAGCCTTCTATTCAATGGAGTGGCTGTATGTTTTTACCATTCAACCCCTAGCCTTCTATTTAATGGAGTGGCTGTGTGTGTTTTTCACCATTCAACCCCTAGCCTTCTATTTAATGGAGTGGTTGTGTGTTTTTACCATTCAACCCCTAGCCTTCTATTCAATGGAGTGGCTGTATGTTTTTACCATTCAACCCCTAGCCTTCTATTTAATGGAGTGGCTGTGTGTGTTTTTCACCATTCAACCCCTAGCCTTCTATTTAATGGAGTGGTTGTGTGTTTTTACCATTCAACCCCTAGCCTTCTATTCAATGGAGTGGTTGTGTGTTTTTACCATTCAACCCCTAGCCTTCTATTCAATGGAGTGGCTGTGTGTTTTTACCATTCAACCCCTAGCCTTCTATTTAATGGAGTGGTTCTGTGTTTTTACCATTCAACCCCTAGCCTTCTATTCAATGGAGTGGCTGTATGTTTTTACCATTCAACCCCTAGCCTTCTATTTAATGGAGTGGCTGTGTGTGTTTTTCACCATTCAACCCCTAGCCTTCTATTTAATGGAGTGGTTGTGTGTTTTTACCATTCAACCCCTAGCCTTCTATTCAATGGAGTGGCTGTATGTTTTTACCATTCAACCCCTAGCCTTCTATTTAATGGAGTGGCTGTGTGTGTTTTTCACCATTCAACCCCTAGCCTTCTATTTAATGGAGTGGTTGTGTGTTTTTACCATTCAACCCCTAGCCTTCTATTCAATGGAGTGGTTGTGTGTTTTTACCATTCAACCCCTAGCCTTCTATTCAATGGAGTGGCTGTGTGTTTTTACCATTCAACCCCTAGCCTTCTATTTAATGGAGTGGCTGTGTGTGTTTTCACCATTCAACCCCTAGCCTTCTATTTAATGGAATACCTAGGATAGGATAAAGTAATCCTTCTTCTGACCCCCCCCCCCCCTAAAAGATTTAGATGCACTATTGTAAAGTGGCTGTTCCACTGGATGTCATAAGGTGAATGCACCATTTTGTAAGTCGCTCTGGATAAATGACTGCTAAATGACTTAAATGTAAATCTAAATGTTAACGGAGTGGCTCTGTGTGTTTTTACCATTCAACCCCTAGCCTTCTATTCAATGGAGTGGTTGTGTGTGTTTTTATCATTCAACCCCTAGCCTTCTATTCAATGGAGTGGCTGTGTGTTTTTTTTCAGAGTTCCCAGCATAAATCCAGAGAATGCCAGACTTTGACAGCAAAGTTCGGTGACAAGATTTGCCCACATAGGATCGCCGTGCCACCTTCATAAGATGACTCCAAAAATGTCTTGTATGCTGCTGCATAAATGATGTAGGATGCCAGGGAGACATGTATACTGTAGCTAAGAAATTAAAACTAAGTGTACGTTGTGTAGTAAGCTGTTAGTAGCCCATGTGCCTCACCCTAATCATTTGGTCTATTTTCACCAACGCGGGACTGTAAACATATCCTTCGTAGCCGGTGTGTGCTTGTTTGATAACTTTTTGTGTACAGCTTTGACAGTGCTACTGATAGTAATGGTGTCGCTTGGCATACACACATTCAGAACACACAACATTCTGTAATAGAATTGTTATATGACGTGTTTCTTTTTTGATATCAAATATCCAAACGGCGTTCAATGTGCCTCGCCCTAATAATTTGGTCAATTTTCACCTCTTAATTTCGCCTACTTTTCTGACTTGGTGGTGCACATGTAGCCTATAACCTGTTTTAGAGAAATGTAATCATTGAATATTGTAAGAGCTTTCATTGTCTGTTAATCTGCCCCCTTTATTTATCCTATGTTTCTGACTTGTTGTACAGGGAGTACACTGTAAGAATGGCCCATGTTCTAAATTCTGTCAATGTAAATTTAAAAATTGCTGAACAAATAGTTATATTCACCACGTCCGTCGTCACTCGCTCATTAATGTCTTAATCGAAATTACGTATTTCCTCTTATCTGCTTTTCTTCCCCTTATGACATAGTTTGTACATCTCAATTGTCAGTAGAAACCACTTTTGTTTAAGCAAGTCAGCCATATCAGCCATGTTTTTTTAAAGGCAGTAAATGAGGCTGAATGTTTTGCTGCCAGTCAAGGCTCCGCTGATAGCCAGGTGTAGCAGTGGTAAGGTGTTGGGACTGCTGTTGGGACTCTGCTGTTGGGACAGCTTTATGTAGGCCCTATCAGTTTGTGGGCACCGTTTGTCACCGTTATATTGCAATTCATGTATTGTCTAGTGTTGTGTTGTGTAGTGGCTTTGCTGGCATGCATCCCACATTTATTTGGGTTTGCCCCACCACCACTTCTCTCTCCCGGATCCGGGATCCTCCTCATCAAAAAAGCTGACTAGCATAGCCTAGCCTAACGGGACAGGGATATCATATAATATAATTTTCATGAAATCACAAGTCCAATACAGCAAATGAAAGATAAACATCTTGTGAATCCAGCCATTATTTCCGATTTTTAAAATGTTTTACAGCGAAAACACAATATGTATTTCTATTAGCTAACCACAATAGCCAAAGACTCAACCGCATATTTTCACCATGTTTCTACCGCATAGGTAGCTATCACAAAACCGACCAAATAGAGATATAATTAGTCACTAACCAAGAAACAACTTCATCAGATGACAGTCTTATAACATGTTATACAATACATTCATGTTTTGTTCGAAAAACGTGAATATTTGAGGTATAAATCATAGTTTTACATTGCAGCTACCATCACAAATAGCATTGAAGCAGCCAGAATAATTACAAAGAGCAACGTGAAATAATTAAATACTCATCATTCTAAACATTTATGAAAAATACATGGTGTACAGCAAATGAAAGATAAACATCTTGTGAATCCAGCAAATATTTCCGATTTTTTTAAGTGTTTTACAGCGAAAACACAATATAGAATTATATTAGCTTACCACAATAGCCAAACACACAAATGCATTTATTCACCGCAAAAGGTAGCTATCGCAAAAACCAGCAAAAGATATAAAATGAATCACTAACCTTGACCAACTTCATCAGATGACAGTCTTAAAACATCAAGTTATACAATACACTTATGTTTTGTTCGAAAATGTGCATATTTAGAGCTGCAAACCGTGGTTATACATTGTGAATATGTAGCATCGATTCACCAGAATGTCCGAAGCTATTTTGGACACTCACCTAATCTGACCAAAGAACTCATCATAAACTTTACATAAAAATACTTGTTGTATGGCAAATGAAAGATACACTGGTTCTTGATGCAACCCCCGTGTTAGATTTTTAAAAATAACTTTACCATAACAAACAGCTTGCGTTATTGCGAGACAGCGCCCGCCAAAACGGCGGAGAATAAGAATCAACATTTTCCACAGAAATACGAAATAACATCATAAATTGTTCTTACTTTTAATGAGCTTCCATCAGAATCTTGTACAACGAGACCTTGGTCCAGAATAAATCGTTGTTTGGTTTTAGAATGTCCTTTTCTTCTGTCAAATTCGCGCCACAATGCTAGCCAATGTTGATAACGTTGCCATTTTCTCTCGACGCAAAGAACGGAAAACCCCAAAAGTCAAAATAAACGTTGAATAATCTGATAAAACTCGGTTGAAAAAACATACTTTACGATGGTATTATCACATGTATAAAATCAAATCAGAGACGGAGATATTCGCCGTGTATACCGAACGCTTATCAGAAGACAATATCGAGGTGCTTCGCGCGCCTTGGTAGACAAAGGAAATTCCTGACCTGCCACTCCAAAAGCTCTTGTTTGACCTCAGATCAAGCTAGACACCCCATTCCACCTTCCACTGCCTGTTGACATCTAGTGGAAGGAGTATGAAGTGCATGCATATCGATAAATATAAGGCAATTGAATAGGCAGGCCCTGAAACAGAACCTCGTTCTCAGATTTTTCACTTCCTGCATGGAAGTTTGCTGCAAAATGAGTTCTGTTTTACTCACAGACATAATTCAAACAGTTTTAGAAACTTCTGAGTGTTTTCTATCCAATAGTAATAATAATATGCATATTGTAGGATCTAGAAAAGAGTACGAGGCCATTTCATTTGGGCACAATTTTTTCCAAAGTGAAAACAGCGCCCCCTATTGACAAGAAGTTTTAAAATGCTAAAATCACCACTTTATAACATCAAGATGCAGGGAGGAAGGGAAAGAGAGAATTAGCCTGTTAGCTAGTTTGGTTTGAAGACCCATCAGCAATATTTAAGAAAAAGAGCTCAGTTTTTGTTAAGCATCTTCAGCTATCTTCAATTGATTGAAAACAACACAGCCTTTAACTCATTACTCAACCTCCTCAACTAACAACATAGGAGCATTACCTTGACATCACCCAGTGTGTGTGTGTGTGTGTGTGTGTGTGTGTGTGTGTGTGTGTGTGTGTGTGTGTGTGTGTGTGTGTGTGTGTGTGTGTGTGTGTGTGTGTCTGTGTGTGTGTGTGTGTGTGTGTCTGTGTCTGTGTCTGTGTGTGTGTGTGTGTGTGTGTGTGTGTGTGTGTGTGTGTGTGTGTGTGTGTGTGTGTGTGTGTGTGTGTGTGTATATGAGTGTGTGTGTGTATATGTGTGTGAATGTGTGTGTGTGTGTACCTTTACAGGGTAGAGGGCCATGAGAACAGCAAAGCTGCTAAGGTGGGTACAGGAACACACAGTGTGTGTAGCGTTAGACGTGACTTTGGTACAGCCACGCCTTGACCACGCCCCTCCCTCTTCATGGACACGCCCCTCCGACCAGAACACACAGGTATAGTTCATCTCCGCTGACTCCGCCCTCACCTGGGGTTGGGGGAGGGAGAGAGAGACAGAGAGAGACAGAGAGAGACAGAGAGAGAGAGAGAGAGACAGACAGAGAAACAGAGAGACAGAGAGAGAGAGAGACAGAGAAACAGAGAGAGAGAGAGAGAGAGAGAAAGACAGACAGACAGACAGACAGACAGACAGACAGACAGACAGACAGACAGACAGACAGACAGACAGACAGACAGACAGGCAGACAGACAGACAGACAGACAGAGAGACAGACAGACAGAGAAACAGAGAGAAAGAGGAGGATGAGACATTGGCTAAGCACTTCTGAGAGAACTGTTTCTTCATCAGGTCAATGATTACTTCACTTATGGCATCGTCAGTATGTTAGGCCTTCGTCATTATGTTAGGCCATCGTCATTCTGTTTGGCCATCGTCATTATGTTAGGCCATCGTCATTATGTTAGGCCATCGTCAGTCTGTTAGGCCATCGTCATTATGTTAGGCCATCGTCAGTCTGATAGGCCATCGTCAGTCTATTAGGCCATCGTCAGTCTGTTAGGCCACCGTCAGTATGTTAGGTCATCGTCAGTATGTTAGGCCATCGTCAGTATGTTAGGTCATCGTCAGTCTCTTAGGCCATCGTCAGTCTGTTAGGCCATCGTCAGTATGTTAGGCCATCGTCAGTATGTTAGGCCATCGTCAGTCTGTTAGGCCATCGTCAGTCTGTTACGCCATCGGCATTATGTTAGGCCATCGTCACTATGTTAGGCCATCGTCACTATGTTAGGCGATCGTCATTATGTTAGGCCATCGTCACTATGTTAGGCGATCGTCATTATGTTAGGCCATCGTCAGTCTGTTAAGCCATCGTCATTATGTTAGGCCATCGTCAGTATGTTAGTCCATCGTCAGTATGTTAAGCCATCGTCAGTATGTTAGGCCATCGTCAGTATGTTAGGCCATCGTCATTATGTCAGGCCATTGTCATTATGTTAGGCCATCGTCGGTATGTTAGGCCATTGTCATTATGTTAGGCCATCGTCGGTATGTTAGACCATCGTCAGTATGTTAGGCCATCGTCAGTTAGTTAGGTCATCGTCATTATGTTAGGCCATCGTCATTATGTTAGGCCATCGTCAATATGTTAGGCCATCGTCAGTATGTTAGGCCATCGTCAATATGTTAGGCCATCGTCAATATGTTAGGCCATCATCAGTATGTTAGGCCATCGTCAGTATGTTAGGCCATCGTCAGTCTAATAGGCCATCGTCAGTATGTTAGGCCATCGTCAATATGTTAGGCCATCGTCAATATGTTAGGCCATCGTCAGTTTGTTAGGCCATCGTCAGTCTGTTAGGCCATCGTCAGTCTGTTAGGTCATCGTCGGTATGTTAGGCCATCGTCAGTCTGTTAGGTCATCGTCAGTATGTTAGGCCATCGTCAGTCTGTTAGGCCATCGTCAGTATGTTAGGCCATCGTCAGTATGTTTGGCCATCGTCAGTATGTTAGTCCACCGTCAATATGTTAGTCCATCGTCAGTATGTTAGGCCATCGTCTGTATGTTAGGCCATCGTCAGTATGTTAGGCCATCGTCATTATGTTAGGCCATCGTCAGTCTGTTAGGCCATCGTCGGTATGTTAGGCCATCGTCAGTCTGTTAGGCCATCGTCAGTATGTTAGTCCATCGTCATTATGTTAGGCCACCATCAGTATGTTAGTCCATCGTCATTATGTTAGGCCACCATCAGTATGTTAGTCCATCGTCGGTATGTGGAAAAATGCAAGTCCTAACTGTAGCTGTACGATTATGATATACTAGAATATTTACATTCTTGATATGTTAACATCAGCACTATGGCACATGTTATATTATTAAATGATACCTGTAGATGTTTGAAGGTGAGGATGACAGGCTGGGCGAGGTGTTCTGTTGCTGGGTTACTGACGAGAGCTGTTACAACCTTGGAACTGATCTGGTAGCTAGGCTTTGATGCTGTGGTGTTTGCTGTGTCTCTGTCTGTGTCAGTGAGGTACTGGAAGGAGTTGTTGACAGATCTCTCCACTGTCTTGTAACACACCAACCCAACCAGAGTGAAACCTGTGATGCACAGAATGAAGCAAGTTACCAGAATGTCTTGTAGCTTTCCCAGAATTCCCAGGTTTTTCAGGTTTCCTGGTTGGAAGATTCCTGGAATAAGGAGGTGCTTTGAAAAGCTGGTCATGGCTCACATCAACACCATTATCCCAGAAACCCTACACTCCAATTTGCATACCGCCCCAACAGATCCACAGATGATCCAATCATTATTGTACTCCACACTGCCTTTTCCCATCTGGATTGGACCTATTCATTGACTACAGCTCAGAATTCAACACCATAGTGCCCTCAAAGCTCTTCACTAAGCTAAGGACCCTGGCACTAAACACCTCCCTCTGCATCTATATCCTGGACTTCGTGAAAGGCCGCCCCCAGGTGATCCTCAACATGGGGGCCCCTCAGGGGTGCGTGATCAGTCCTCTCTTGTACTCCCTTTTCACCCACGACTCATGGCAAAGCAAGACTCCAACATCAACATTAAGTTTGCCAACGACAGAACAGTGGTAGGCCTGATCACCGACAACGAGGAGACATTCTATAGGGAGTAGGTCAGATACCTGGCCGTGTGGTGCCAGGACAACAACCTCTCCTTCAACGTGATCAAGACAAAGGAGATGATTGTGGACTACAGGAAAAGGAGGACTGAACACACCACCATTCTCATCGACAGGGCTGTAGTGGAGCAGGTTGAGAGCTTCAAGTTCCCTCTCAGGAGACTGAAAAGATTTGGCATGGGTCCTCAGATCCTCAAAAAGTTATACAGCTGCACCGTCGAGAGCATCCTGACTGGTTGCATCACTGCCTGGTATGGCAACAGCTCGGCCTCCGACCACAAGACACTACAGAGGGTAATGCGTATGGCCCAGTACATCACTGGGGCCAAGCTTCTTGCCATCCAGGAGCTCTATACCATGCGGTGTCAGAGGAAGGCCCTACAAATTGTCAAAGACTCCAGTCACTCTTGTCACAGACTGTTCTCTCTGCTACCGAACGGCAAGCAGTACCGGGGCATCAGGTCTAGGTCCAAGAGGCTTCTAAACAGCTTCTACCCCCCAAGCTATAAGACTCCTGAACATCTAGTCAAACCCTCCCACCCCCTTTTTTACGCTGCTGCTACTCTCTTGTTATCATCTATGCATTGTCACTTTAATAACTCTACCTTACATGTACATATTACCTCAATTACCTCGACTAACCAGTGCCCCCCACACATTGACTCTGTACCGGTACCCCTTGTATATAGCATCGCTACTGTTATTTTACTGCTGCTATTTAATATTTTTAAACTGCATTGTTGGTTAAGGGCTTGTAAGCATTTCACAGTAAGGTCTATAGCTGTTGCATTTGATGCCTGTGACATACACAATTTTACTTTATTTGATTTGAATAAGCAGGAAATGCGGAAACCAGGATTTCTAGGCAACCTGGGAGTTTTTGGAAGTTACTGGTACTAAAAGATACAGTACTTAGTTATAGAGATGATGATGGTGGTGATGTAGATGATGATGATGATGATGATGAAGAGTATCCTACCTGGGTACGTCCCGTTGCCGGTGGCTGTCTCCCAGCTGGTGTCCAGTCGAGCTTTGTCATTGGCCAGGCTGATTGGCCCAGTGGGCGGAGTCTGTCCCCTCCTCACTGCAAGCTCTGCCTCTGTGTACAAGGACGAGGAGAAAGGTGAAGGAGGATGTGTGTGTGTGTGTAAATGTGAGTTTGTGTCTGGAAGTTCATGTGTGTGTGTGTGTGTGTGTGTGTGTGTGTGTGTGTGTGTGTGTGTGTGTGTGTGTGTGTGTGTATGTGTGTGTGTGTGTGTGTGTGTGTGTGTGTGTGTGTGTGTGTGTTTGTGTGTGTGTGTGTGTGTGGGGGTGTGTGTGTGTGTGTGTGTGTGTGTGTGTGTGTGTGTGTGTGTGTGTGTGTGTGTGTGTGTGTGTGTGTGTGTGTGTGTGTGTGTGTGTGTGTGTGTGTGTGTGTGTTACCTGTGTGGTCTGTTTCCATGGTGGTGTGGGTGTCTCTGAGCTGTGGCCCAATGAGCATCAAGGTGTCCTCCACGGCGCCTAGCAACCCACTCACCTCCCTGCTGTTGCTTAGGATACCTTGAGACAGGAGACTGTCTATCTCTGTGAAGACATTCTACACACAGGAAGCAGAAAAAGGAAACAGGAAGTGAGTTAACGAGGTGTATATGTTCATATGCATGCATGATTTCACTGTGTGTGTGTGTGTGTGTGTGTGTGTGTGTGTGTGTGTGTGTGTGTGTGTGTGTGTGTGTGTGTGTGTGTGTGTGTGTGTGTGTGTGTGTGTGTGTGTGTGTGTTTAACCTCCAGTAACACCTCTCCAGACAGTCTCCTTCCGGCTGCGTCCCCAGAGTTACTTAACGCCAGACAGCTTTTCCTCATCAGAGACAGGAGACCAGCTAACCCTGGGACAGTCTGAGAGAGAGGAGAAGTTCATTGACATCATGTGGGTAAAAACAAATATACAAATATTGACATATATTGTAGTCCCAGAAGATAGCGCTTAAAAGTACTAATTAAAACAGCTTCTAGAGTGGTCTTAGAGAGACAGAGAGAGAAAAAGAGAAAAAGAGAGAACGAGAGAGAGAGAGAGAGAGATTTTTCTGACTGCTCACTGACATATTGTATAATGTTCTGTTTATTTTACTGACTGCTTACTGCCATATTCTATAAATGTTCTGGTTATTTTACTGACTGCTCACTGACATATTGTATAATGTTCTGGTTATTTTACTGACTGCTTACTGACATATTCTATAATGTTCTGGTTATTTTACTGACTGCTCACTGACATATTGTATAATGTTCTGGTTATTTTACTGACTGGTTACTGACATATTCTATAATGTTCTGGTTATTTTACTGACTGCTTACTGACATATTGTATAAATGTTCTGGTTATTTTACTGACTGCTCACTGCCATATTCTATAAATGTTCTGGTTATTTTACTGACTGCTTACTGACATATTCTATAAATGTTCTAGTTATTTTACTGACTGCTCACTGCCGTATTCTATAAATGTTCTGGTTATTTTACTGACTGCTCACTGACATATTGTATAATGTTATGGTTATTTTACTGACTGCTTACTGACATATTCTATAATGTTCTGGTTATTTTACTGACTGCTTACTGACATATTGTATAAATGTTCTGGTTATTTTACTGACTGCTTACTGACATATTCTATAATTTTCTGGTTATTTTACTAACTGCTTACTGCCATATTCTATACATTTTCTGGTTATTTTACTGACTGTTTACTGCCATATTGTATAAATGTTCTGGTTATTTTACTGACTGCTTACTGCCGTATTCTATAATGTTCTGGTTATTTTACTGACTGCTTACTGACATATTGTATAATGTTCTGGTTATTTTACTGACTGCTCACTGCCGTATTCTATAAATGTTCTGGTTATTTTACTGACTGCTCACTGCCATATTCTATAAATGTTCTGGTTATTTTACTGACTGCTCACTGCCGTATTCTATAAATGTTCTGGTTATTTTACTGACTGCTTACTGCCGTATTCTATAAATGTTCTGGTTATTTTACTGACTGCTCACTGCCATATTCTATAAATGTTCTGGTTATTTTACTGACTGCTTACTGACATATTCCATGAATGTTCTGGTTATTTCACTGACTGCTTCATGCCATATTCTATAAATGTTCTGGTTATTTCACTGACTGCTTCATGCCATATTCTATAAATGTCACCCTAAAGTGTTAGTTATCATAAGTGATATCAGGTGTCAGGGTTTACAACTCACCTGTCCAGGAGTCTGATCCGCTTTGACCTGGTCACAGGTCAGTACTGAAGGAAACACAAAACACTGCCATCACACCTGGATCAACACTACACAGCACATACATATTACAAAACACAACCATCACAGCTGGATCGACACTACACAGCACATACATATTACAAAACACAAACATCACACCTGGATCGACACTACACAGCACATACATATTACAAAACACAACCATCACACCTGGATCGACACTACACAGCACATACATATTACAAAACACAACCATCACACCTGGATCGACACTACACAGCACATACATATTACAAAACACAACCATCACACCTGGATCGACACTACACAGCACATACATATTACAAAACACAACCATCACACCTGGATCGACACTACACAGCACATACATATTACAAAACACTGCAATCACACCTGGATCGACACTACACAGCACATACATATTACAAAACACAACCATCACACCTGGATCGACACTACACAGCACATACATATTACAAAACACTGCAATCACACCTGGATCGACACTACACAGCACATACATATTACAAAAATCAACCATCAGACCAGGATCGACACAACACAGCACATACATATTACAAAACACAACCATCACACCTGGATCGACACTACACAGCACATACATATTACAAAACACTGCAATCACACCTGGATCGACACTACACAGTACAACACAACAGAACATAACACGACAGGACACAGAACAACACGACACAATGAGAACTAACAACCATCACACGTGCATGTTATCTGCACCACAACACAACAACACAACAACACAACACAACAACACAACACAACACAACAACACAACACCACAACACCACAACACAACAACACCACAACACCACAACACAACACCACAACACCACAACACAACACCACAACACAACACAACACCACAACACCACAACACAACAACACAACAACACAACACCACAACACCACAACACCACAACACAACACAACACAACACCACAACACAACTCCACAACACACCACAACACAACACCACAACACCACAACACAACTCCACAACACAACACCACAACACAACTCCACAACACAACTCCACAACACAACTCCACAACACAACTCCACAACACAACTCCACAACACAACTCCACAACACAACACCACAACACAACTCCACAACACAACTCCACAACACAACACAACACCACAACACAACACCACAACACCACAACACCACAACAACACAACACAACAACACAACAACACCACAACACAACACCACAACACAACAACACAACAACACAACACCACAACACCACAACACAACACTAACAACACACCACACACCACAACACAACACCACAACACACCACAACACAACAACACAACACCACAACACAACAACACACCACACCACAACACAACAACACAACAACACAACACCACAACACAACAACACAACAACACAACACCACAACACAACAACACAACAACAACACAACAACACAACACATACAAATGAAAACTGTCACATCCTTATCATGTTCATAGTAGATCCAAGTTGTTGCCATGGGTAACCATGTTTACCATCAGATACCAACTAACTAAGATACAAATGAAGACATGAGACAGAGAGGAAGTTGAGTTGGAGATTAAAACACCCAGAAACCCACAGCACACCAGTGCTGAAATGTTACCATGATAACCATCCTAGGATGCATCCCAATTGACACCCTATGATATAGTACTCTATGGGCCCTGGTCTAATGTAGTGCACTATATAGGGAATAGGGCCCTGGTCTAATGTAGTGCACTATATAGGGAATAGGGCCCTGGTCTAATGTAGTGCACTATATAGGGAATAGGGTGTCATTTGGGACACAATACTAGAAAGAGGAAGCTGCCAGTGGAATAACGGTTTCTACAGCAACAGAGTCCCTACTGTACTATAAGCACCACACTCAGATCAGTTTATATTGTCCCTTACTGATCATTATTATCCAGGCTTACACAGTAAAACTGAACTTAGACCTGTCCTTATGAGGTGGTTTGCACAGCAGTGACCTCTGTTTGTAGAAGTAGTTGGGGAACAGTGAGGGTAGTGACCTCTGTTTGTGGAAGTAGTTGGGGATCAGTGAGGGTAGTGACCTCTGTTTGTAGAAGTAGTTGGGGATCAGTGAGGGTAGTGACCTCTGTTTGTGGAAGTAATTGGGGATCAGTGAAGGTAGTGACCTCTGTTTGTAGAAGTAGTTGGGGATCAGTGAGGGTAGTGACCTCTGTTAGTGGAAGTAGTTGGGGATCAGTGAGGGTAGTGACCTCTGTTTGTGGAAGTAGTTGGGGATCAGTGAGGGTAGTGACCTCTGTTTGTGGAAGTAATTGGGGATCAGTGAGGGTAGTGACCTCTGTTTGTGGAAGTAGTTGGGGATCAGTCAGGGTAGTGACCTCTGTTTGTGGAAGTAGTATTGGGAACAGTGAGGGTAGTGACCTCTGTTTGTGGAAGTAGTTGGGGATCAGTGAGGGTAGTGACCTCTGTTTGTGGAAGTAGTTGGGGATCAGTGAGGGTAGTGACCTCTGTTTGGGGCAGTAGTTGGGGATCAGTGAGGGTAGTGACCTCTGTTTGGGGCAGTAGTATTGAGAACAGTGAGGGTAGTAACCTCTGTTTGTGGAAGTAGTATGGGGATCAGTGTACTACGTAAAACACCAAATAATGCATGCAGATCAGAATTAGGCCGATACCTGCTAATTATGAAAATCCAGAAAAGAGCCGTTAAATTCTACAACCACCTGAAAGGACCCCACAGAGACCCAGGACAGCAACACAATTAGACCCAACCAAATCATGAGAAAACAAAAAGATAATTACTTGACACATTGGAAAGAATTTACAAAAAAACTGCGCAAACTAGATGTCATGTCCTGACCATAGAAAGCCTTTATTTTCTATGGTGGAGTAGGTCAGGGCGTGACTGGGGGGTGTTCTAGTTTATTATTTCTATGTGTTGTCTAGTTTTTGTATTTCTATGTTGGCCTGGTATGGTTCCCAATCAGAGGCAGCTGTTTATCCTTGTCTCTGATTAGGGATCATATTTAGGTTGCCTTTTCCCACCTGTTGTTTGCCGGATCTTGTTTTTTTTATTGTTGCTTTTGAGCCATACAAGGCTGTACGTTCGTTTGTTTGTTTCTCTTTATTGTTTTGTTGCTGGTTCACATTTAAATAAAATATGATGAACCCAAATCACGCTGTGCCTTGGTCTACCCATTTCCACGAGGTTTACACTAGAATGCTATCTGGCCCTCAACAGAGAGTACACAGGGGCAGAATCCCTGACTACTGTGACTGACCAAAACTTAAGGAAAGCTTTGACTATGTACAGACTCAGTGAGCATAGCCTTGCTATTGAGAAAGGCCTCCGTAGGCAGACATGGCTCTCAAGAGAAGACAGGCTATGTGTACACTGCCCACAAAATGAGGTGGGAACTGAGCTGCACTTCCTAACTTACATATGACCATGAACTGAGACCCTCGCATCCCACACACACACACACACACACATACACACCAGTACACTGTCCAGAAAAGGTGAAGTTGACAGTCGTTGTGGATTTGAACCCAGGTAGACACTGACAGTAGAAGCTCCCCTGTGTGTTGTAACACGTGGTATTACTTCCACAGGGTGGGGTGCTGTCCAACTCTTTACACTCATCTGTATCAACACATTGTTTTCTTGTTTTGAATATGAAGCCCAGGCCGCAATCTCTGGCCTCTAGATTCCCCAGTAGACTGAAATGAAGACCTGAGAGAGAGAGAGAGGAGAAGGAAAGAAAATGGGAGGGAGGGAGAGACCGACATTATACTAGGTTACTAAACATACAGGGGAATAACACTCAAAGACGATATTTTGGTATATGTTTCATTATGTTTTCCATGTCAGCAGTAACGTTTTCAAGATATTGGACTTTTATGAAGAAAAGTGTCTCAATCCACATAATCATGATAATGTACAGTTGAAGTCGGAAGTTTACATACACCTTAGCGAAATGCATTTAAACTCAGTTAAATCCTAGGTAAACGTCCCTGTCTTAGGTCAGTTAGGATCACCACATTATTTTAAGAATGTGAAATGTCAGAATAATAATAGAGAGAATGATTTATTTCAGCTTTTATCTTTTTTCACATTCCCAGTGGGTCAGAAGTTTACATACACTCAATTAGTATTTGGTAGCATTGCCTTTAAAGAACCACAGAGCCTGCAATGGCATCACCATAATCTCTATGCCGTGCCGAGTTCAAAGAGATTCCCCGCTTGACTGTAGCTAACTCGGTCTGACCGCAGTGACCGTGCAAAAAAGTAGGCCCAAAATGAAGCCTGGCCTAAATTTCAGGTGCTTTTGGGTGACAGCGGCAGTACCGTTAGGGTTAGAAGCACAATTCAACCTCAGGAATGTTCCTGAGGTCCTCCCGATCTGTGCAAGCCTAACCTTGACCGTGTGGCATTAACCCTTAACAGTGAAAACAGGGTGTTCATATCAAACAGCTTGCAATGACTTCTCTCCCCATAGGAATACATTGCCTGCTCTCCTAAATTCAACCTGATGCCTATGTGGGTTATGAATGCCTTATGAACCTGTCTTCGACAACAATTCATCAGGCCACTATGAGGTCTAGCTGTGTTGATTCTAAGCTTCCTGGAGCAACCGGAAGTGGTTAAAGTCTCTCTAAAGGTGCTTGATATACCAACCTGCAGTTTGTGAAAAACACTGCATTCAACCCTGTGTAAATCAGTCAATTCTTAACTTTAAAACTTTAAACTCAGGATTCTGTAAAAGCCTACCCAAACGAGGATATGTGTTTACTTTCAACTTAACTTCGTCTGGGTAGGGGGCAGCATTTTCACTTTTGGATAAATAGCATGCCCAATTTCAACTTCCTTCTACTCATCCCCAGAATATAAGATATGCATATTATTAGCTGATTTGGATAGAAAACACTGAAGTTTCTAAAACTGTTTGAATCATGTCTGTGAGTGTAATAGAACTTATGTAGCAGGCAAAACCCCGAGGACTAACCATTCATTTTTTGGGGGCGGTCACTGTCTGTTCAATGAGTTTCATTGGGATACTAGATTTCTAATCACTCTCTTTTCAGTTCCTACCGCTTCCACTGGATGTCACCAGTTTTTAGAAAATAGGTTGAGGTTATTCCTTTGTGCAATGAAGAAGACCGGCCATCTGGAAACAGTGTAACGTCACGTGTACTGTTTGAGAGTTGCGCAAGACTAAAAAAGTAGCGTTAGTTTGTTGCCCTCCTGTATTGACAACAGATAGACCCGTCTTCAATTTGATCGATTATTAACGTTTATAAATACCTACAGTTGTATTACAAAAGTAGTTTGAAATGTTTTGGCAAAGTTTAGAGCTGTTTTTTCTGGATCAAACGCGACAAATAAATGGACAATTTGGATATATATGGACGGAATTAATTGAACTAAAGGACTATTTGTAATGTTTATGGGACATATTGGAGTACCAACAAAATAATCTCGTCAAAGGTAAAGCATGATTTATATTTTATTTCGGTGTTTTGTGTCGTGCCTGCAGTGTTGAAATATGCTACTCTCTTTGTTTACTGTTGTGCCATCATCAGATAATAGCATCTTATGCTTTCGCCGAAAAGCCTTTTTGAAATCTGACATGTTGGCTGGATTCACAACAAGTGTAGCTACCGTTCAAAAGTTTGGGTACACTTAGAAATGTCCTTGTTTTTGAAAGAAAAGCAATTTTTTTGGTCCATTAAAATAACATCAAATTGATCAGAAATAAAGTGTAGACATTGTTAATGTTGTAAATGACTATTGTATCTGGAAATGGCAGATTTTGTAATAGAATATCTACATAGGCGTACAGAGGCCCATTATCAGCAAACATCCCTCCTGTGTTCCAATGGCATGTTGAGTTAGCTAATCCAAGTTTATTATTTTTGCAAATATGTTAGCACAGCTGAAAACTGTTGTTCTGATCAAATAAGAAAGAAAACGGGCCTTCTTTAGACTAATTGAGTATCTGGAGCATCAGCATTTGTGGATCCGATTACAGGCTCAAAATGGCCAGAAAGAAATAACTTTCTTCTGAACCTCGTCAGTCTATTCTTGTTCTGAGAAATGAAGGCTATTCCATGTGAGAAATTGCCAAGAAACTGTAGATCTCGCACAACGCTGTGTACAAAATCACATTTTTGACTGCACTGGGTTTTTCAGTTAAATTAGATAGTGGCTTAATATCTGTTAGCTACAATGTTAAGTTATGCTATAAGTTAGTATGTTAAGTTATGTGTTACTGTAATTAAGGTACGTTTAGGTAGTTATGTTATGGATGTAGTACTATGTTCAGGTAGTTATGTTATGGATGTAATACTATGTTCAGGTAGTTATGTTATGGATGTTATGGATGTAGTACTATGTTCAGGTAGTTATGTTATGAATGTTATGGATGTAGTACTATGTTCAGGTAGTTATGTTATGGATGTAGTACTATGTTCAGGTAGTTGTGTTATGGATGTAGTACTATGTCCAGGTAGTTATGTTATTGATGTAGTACTATGTTCAGGTAGTTATGTTATGAATGTAGTACTATGTTCAGGTAGTTGTGTTATGGATGTAGTACTATGTTCAGGTAGTTATGTTATGGATGATATGGATGTAGTACTATGTTCAGGTAGTTATGTTATGGATGTAGTACTATGTTCAGGAAGTTATGTTATGGATGATATGGATGTAGTACTATGTTCAGGTAGTTATGTTATGGATGTAGTACTATGTTCAGGTAGTTATGTTATGGATGTTATGGATGTTGTGGATGTAGTACTATGTTCAGGTAGTTGTGTTATGGATGTAGTACTATGTTCAGGTAGTTATGTTATGGATGTTATGGATGGAGTACTATGTTCAGGTAGTTATGTTATGGATGTTATGGATGTAGTACTATGTTCAGGTAGTTGTGTTATTGATGTAGTACTATGTTCAGGTAGTTATGTTATGGATGTAGTACTATGTTCAGGTAGTTATGTTATGGATGTTATGGATGTAGTACTATGTTCAGGTAGTTATGTTATGGATGTAGTACTATGTTCAGGTAGTTATGTTATGGATGTAGTACTATGTTCAGGTAGTTATGTTATGGATGTAGTACTATGTTCAGGTAGTTATGTTATGGATGTTATGGATGTAGTTTTATGTTCAGGTAGTTATGTTATGGATGTTATTGATGTAGTACTATGTTCAGGTCGTTATGTTATGGATGTAGTACTATGTTCAGGTAGTTATGTTATGGATGTAGTACTATGTTCAGGTAGTTGTGTAATGGATGTAGTACTACGTTCAGGTAGTTATGTTATGGATGTAGTACTATGTTCAGGTAGTTATGTTATGGATGTTATGGATGTAGTACTATGTTCAGGTAGTTATGTTATGGATGTTATGGATGTAGTACTATGTTCAGGTAGTTATGTTATGGATGTTGTGGATGTAGTACTATGATCAGGTAGTTTTGTTATGGATGTAGAACTATGTTCAGGTAGTTATGTTATGGATGTTATGGATGTAGTTCTATGTTCAGGTAGTTATGTTATGGATGTTATTGATGTAGTACTATGTTCAGGTAGTTATGTTATGGATGTAGTACTATGTTCAGGTAGTGGTGTTATGGATGTTATGGATGTAGTTCTATGTTCAGGTAGTTGTGTTATGGATGTTATGGATGTAGTACTATGTTCAGGTAGTTATGTTATGGATGTAGTACTATGTTCAGGTAGTTATGTTATGGATGTTATGGATGTAGTACTATGTTCAGGTAGTTATGTTATGGATGTAGTACTATGTTCAGGTAGTTATGTTATGGATGTAGAACTATGTTCAGGTAGTTATGTTATGGATGTTATGGATGTAGTTCTATGTTCAGGTAGTTATGTTATGGATGTTATTGATGTAGTACTATGTTCAGGTAGTTATGTTATGGATGTAGTACTATGTTCAGGTAGTGGTGTTATGGATGTTATGGATGTAGTTCTATGTTCAGGTAGTTGTGTTATGGATGTTATGGATGTAGTACTATGTTCAGGTAGTTATGTTATGGATGTAGTACTATGTTCAGGTAGTTATGTTATGAATGTAATACTATGTTCAGGTAGTTATGTTATGGATGTTATGGATGTAGTACTATGTTCAGGTAGTTATGTTATGGATGTCGTACTATGTTCAGGTAGTTATGTTATGAATGTAGTACTATGTTCAGGTAGTTATGTTATGGATGTTATGGATGTTGTGGATGTAGTACTATGTTCAGGTAGTTTTGTTATGGATGTAGTACTATGTTCAGGTAGTTATGTTATGGATGTTACGGATTTAGTACTATGTTCAGGTAGTTATGTTATGGATGTTATGGATGTAGTTCTATGTTCAGGTAGTTGTGTTATGGATCTAGTACCATGTTCAGGTAGTTGTGTTATGGATCTAGTACTATGTTCAGGTAGTTATGTTATGGATGTAGTGCTATGTTCAGGTAGTTATGTTATGGATCTAGTACTATGTTCAGGTAGTTATGTTATGGATCTAGTACTGTGTTCAGGTAGTTATGTTATGGATGTAGTACTATGTTCAGGTAGTTATGTTATGGATGTTATGGATGTAGTACTATGTTCAGGTAGTTATGTTATGGATCTAGTACTATGTGCAGGTAGTTGTGTTATGAATGTAGTACTATGTTCAGGTAGTTATGTTATGGATGTAATGGATGTAGTACTATGTTCAGGTAGTTATGTTATGGATGTGATGGATGTAGTACTATGTTCAGGTAGTTATGTTATGGATGTAGTACTATGTTCAGGTAGTTATGTTATGGATGTTATGGATGTAATACTAAGTTCAGGTAGTTGTGTTATGGATCTAGTACTATGTTCAGGTAGTTATGTTATGGATGTAGTACTATGTTCAGGTAGTTATGTTATGGATGTAGTACTATGTTCAGGTAGTTGTGTTATGGATGTAGTACTATGTTCAGGTAGTTATGTTATGGATGTAGTACTATGTTCAGGTAGGTATGTTATGGATGTTATGGATGTTGTACTATGTTCATTTAGTTATGTTATGGATGTTATGGATGTAGTACTATGTTCAGGTAGTTATGTTATGGATGTAGTACTATGTTCAGTTAGTTATGTTATGGATGTTATGGATGTAGTACTATGTTCAGGTAGTTATGTTATGGATGTAGTACTATGTTCAGGTAGTTATGTTATGGATGTTATGGATGTAGTACTATGTTCAGGTAGTTATGTTATGGATGTAGTACTATGATCAGGTAGTTATGTTATGAATATAGTACTATGTTCAGGTAGTTATGTTATGGATGTTATGGATGTAGTACTATGTTCAGGTAGTTATGTTATGGATGTAGTACTATGTTCAGGTAGTTATGTTATGGATGTTATGGATGTAGTACTATGTTCATTTAGTTATGTTATGGATGTTATGGATGTAGTACTATGTTCAGGTAGTTATGTTATGGATGTAGTACTATGTTCAGTTAGTTATGTTATGGATGTTATGGATGTAGTACTATGTTCAGGTAGTTATGTTATGGATGTAGTACTATGTTCAGGTAGTTATGTTATGGATGTTATGGATGTAGTACTATGTTCAGGTAGTTATGTTATGGATGTAGTACTATGTTCAGGTAGTTATGTTATGAATATAGTACTATGTTCAGGTAGTTATGTTATGGATGTTATGGATGTAGTACTATGTTCAGGTAGTTATGTTATGGATGTTATGGATGTAGTAGTATGTTCAGGTAGTTTTGTTATGGATGTAGTACTATGTTCAGGTAGTTATGTTATGAATGTAGTACTATGTTCAGGTAGTTATGTTATGAATGTAGTACTATGTTCAGGTAGTTATGTTATGGATGTTATGGATGTTGTGGATGTAGTACTATGTTCAGGTAGTTTTGTTATGGATGTAGTACTATGTTCAGGTAGTTATGTTATGGATGTAGTACTATGTTCAGGTAGTTATGTTATGGATGTTATGGATGTAGTTCTATGTTCAGGTAGTTATGTTATTGATGTTATTGATGTAGTACTATGTTCAGGTAGTTATGTTATGGATGTTATGGATGCTGTGGATGTAGTACTATGTTCAGGTAGTTGTGTTATGGATGTAGTACTATGTTCAGGTAGTTATGTTATGGATGTTATGGATGTAGTACTATGTTCAGGTAGTTATGTTATGGATGTTATGGATGTAGTACTATGTTCAGGTAGTTTTGTTATGGATGTAGTACTATGTTCAGGTAGTTATGTTATGAATGTAGTACTATGTTCAGGTAGTTATGTTATGGATGTTATGGATGTTGTGGATGTAGTACTATGTTCAGGTAGTTATGTTATGAATGTAGTACTATGTTCAGGTAGTTATGTTATGGATGTTATGGATGCTGTGGATGTAGTACTATGTTCAGGTAGTTTTGTTATGGATGTAGTACTATGTTCAGGTAGTTATGTTATGGATGTAGTACTATGTTCAGGTAGTTATGTTATGGATGTTATGGATGTAGTTCTATGTTCAGGTAGTTATGTTATGGATGTTATTGATGTAGTACTATGTTCAGGTAGTTATGTTATGGATGTAGTACGATGTTCAGGTAGTTGTGTTATGGATGTTATGGATGTAGTTCTATGTTCAGGTAGTTGTGTTATGGATGTTATGGATGTAGTACTATGTTCAGGTAGTTATGTTATGGATGTTATGGATGTAGTACTATGTTCAGGTAGTTATGTTATGGATGTAGTACTATGTTCAGGTAGTTGTGTTATGGATGTAGTACTATGTTCAGGTAGTTATGTTATGGATGTTATGGATGTAGTACTATGTTCAGGTAGTTATGTTATGGATGTAGTACTATGTTCAGGTAGTTATGTTATGGATGTAGTACTATGTTCAGGTAGTTATGTTATGAATGTAGTACTATGTTCAGGTAGTTATGTTATGGATGTTATGGATGTTGTGGATGTAGTACTATGTTCATCTAGTTTTGTTATGGATGTAGTACTATGTTCAGGTAGTTATGTTATGGATGTTATGGATGTAGTACTATGTTCAGGTAGTTATGTTATGGATGTTATGGATGTAGTTCTATGTTCAGGTAGTTGTGTTATGGATCTAGTACTATGTTCAGGTAGTTGTGTTATGGATCTAGTACTATGTTCAGGTAGTTATGTTATGGATGTAGTACTATGTTCAGGTAGTTATGTTATGGATGTAGTACTATGTTCAGGTAGTTATGTTATGGATGTTATGGATGTAGTACTATGTTCAGGTAGTTATGTTATGGATCTAGGAACTATGTGCAGGTAATTGTGTTATGAATGTAGTACTATGTTCAGGTAGTTATGTTATGGATGTAGTACTATGTTCAGGTAGTTATGTTATGGATGTAATGGATGTAGTACTATGTTCAGGTAGTTATGTTATGGATGTAGTACTATGTTCAGGTAGTTATGTTATGGATGTAGTACTATGTGCAGGTAGTTATGTTATGGATGTTATGGATGTAGTACTATTTTCAGGTAGTTGTGCTATGGATGTTATGGATGTAATACTATGTTCAGGTAGTTATGTTATGGATCTAGTACTATGTTCAGGTAGTTATGTTATGGATCTAGTACTATGTTCAGGTAGTTGTGTTATGGATGTAGTACTATGTTCAGGTAGTTATGTTATGGATGTAGTACTATGTTCAGGTAGTTATGTTATGGATGTTATGGATGTAGTACTATGTTCAGGTAGTTATGTTATGAATGTTATGGATGTAGTACTATGTTCAGTTAGTTATGTTATGGATGTTATGGATGTAGTACTATGTTCAGGTAGTTATGTTATGGATTTAGTACTATGTTCAGGTAGTTATGTTATGAATGTAGTACTATGTTCAGGTAGTTATGTTATGGATGTTATGGATGTTATGGATGTAGTACTATGTTCAGGTAGTTTTGTTATGGATGTAGTACTATGTTCAGGTAGTTATGTTATGGATGTTATGGATGTAGTACTATGTTCAGGTAGTTATGTTATGGATGTTATGGATGTAGTTCTATGTTCAGGTAGTTGTGTTATGGATCTAGTACTATGTTCAGGTAGTTGTGTTATGGATCTAGTACTATGTTCAGGTAGTTATGTTATGGATGTAGTACTATGTTCAGGTAGTTATGTTATGGATGTAGTACTATGTTCAGGTAGTTATGTTATGGATGTTATGGATGTAGTACTATGTTCAGGTAGTTATGTTATGGATCTAGGAACTATGTGCAGGTAATTGTGTTATGAATGTAGTACTATGTTCAGGTAGTTATGTTATGGATCTAGTACTATGTTCAGGTAGTTATGTTATGGATCTAGTACTATGTTCAGGTAGTTGTGTTATGGATGTAGTACTATGTTCAGGTAGTTATGTTATGGATGTAGTACTATGTTCAGGTAGTTATGTTATGGATGGTATGGATGTAGTACTATGTTCAGGTAGTTATGTTATGAATGTTATGGATGTAGTACTATGTTCAGGTAGTTATGTTATGGATGTTATGGATGTAGTACTATGTTCAGGTAGTTATGTTATGGATGTAGTACTATGTTCAGTTAGTTATGTTATGGATGTTATGGATGTAGTACTATGTTCAGGTAGTTATGTTATGGATGTAGTACTATGTTCAGGTAGTTATGTTATGGATGTTATGGATGTAGTACTATGTTCAGGTAGTTATGTTATGGATGTAGTACTATGTTCAGGTAGTTATGTTATGAATGTAGTACTATGTTCAGGTAGTTATGTTATGGATGTTATGGATGTAGTACTATGTTCAGGTAGTTATGTTATGGATGTAGTACTATGTTCAGGTAGTTATGTTATGGATGTAGTACTATGTTCAGGTAGTTTTGTTATGAATGTAGTATTATGTTCAGGTAGTTATGTTATGGATGTTATGGATGTAGTACTATGTTCAGGTAGTTATGTTATGGATGTTATGGATGTAGTACTATGTTCAGGTAGTTATGTTATGGATGTAGTACTATGTTCAGGTAGTTATGTTATGGATGTAGTACTATGTTCAGGTAGTTATGTTATGGATGTTATGGATGTAGTACTATGTTCAGGGGATTTTCTGTTATTCATTGCTGTCAGAATGTCTCTGTTTCCAGGAAGCAACACAGTAACAGGACTGACACTAGTTGAGAGTCCCTGAATGAGTCAGAGCTGGGTTCAAATGCTACTAGATGTAATTAAAAATACTTTATCTGGGCTTGATTGAGCGGTTCATTGGTTCAATGTAGAACCCTTTCCACAGAGGGTTTTACATGGAACCCAAAATAGTTATATCTGGAACCAAAAAAGGGTTCTTCAAACGGTTCTCCTATCGGGACAGTCAAAGAACCCTTTTTGGTTTTAGAGAGCACCTTTTTTTCTAAGTGTCAGTTGTACAACTGAATGCATTCAACAGAAATGTGTCTAGTGGGCTATCTTTAGATTCCCTGTATCTTTAGAGCTGGGTACTGTGTATGTGTGTATTTTAATGTGTATGTGTTTATTTTTATGTGTGTGTGTGTGTGTGTGTGTGTGTGTGTGTGTGTGTGTGTGTGTGTGTGTGTGTGTGTGTGTGTGTGTGTGTGTGTGTGTGTGTGTGTGTGTGTGTGTGTGTGTGTGTGTGTGTGTGTGTGTTTATTTGTTTGTGTGTGTGTGTGTGTGTGTGTGTGTGTGTCTCTGTGTGTGTGTGTGTGTGCATCATAAAGACACTCAGTGTGTGCGAGGCCTGATGTCTATCTGAAATCTTTCAGTCATGATCTCACCCTCTACACAGAACACACACACTCCACAGGAAACGAAGTTGGTAGGTGACAAATTCAGTTATTTGTAAAGACACACAGAGCCTTCAGAAAGTATTCACAACCCTTTACTTTTTTTGTTGTGTTTCACCCTGCATGTAAAATGGATTAAAACATAAACCGTCAAAACACTGTCTTGTAAATAGTCTCGTAGTTTATACATGTATTAGATATGGTTGTAACATTCACACTGGTTGGTACATGGTTGGATCATGGGTGGTACACGTTTGGAATATTCTGTAGCCAATCAACTATAACTGACAATGAATTCTGAAATACCACCTCTCTCATTTTGTCACTTTCTCACACGTACACACACACACACACACAAACAAACGCACAAACACACAACTAGTCAAGTTCCAAAGATATCCAAGGTTAGACTCACCCAGAACAAGTAGCAGAGTTCTGGACCCCATCTCAAAGACAGACTGGTATTATATCCAGACAACTAGTAGGATCCTAATAAAACTAGTCCCACAAGAACAATCAGTCTGAGATTAAATCTGATTTACTGTTGAATTCAGATTGAAGAAAATCCCAGTTTAACAAGGTTTTAATTCTATATGATAAGGGGGAGAAAATGTTCCCTCTCTTTAGGAGAGACACCTCTAAGTGTGAACCACATGGAGTTAGAAACCACTGTTTAGCTCTCCACTCCCCACTCCCTCTTTCTGTTAGAGCACGCTGTTAGAGCACACCCCCTCTCTCTCTCTTTCTGTTAGAGCACGCCCCCTCTCTCTCTCTTACTCTCACAGAGAGAGAGAGAGAGAGAGAGAGAGAGAGAGAGAGAGAGAGAGAGAGAGAGAGAGAGAGAGAGAGAGAGAGAGAGAGAGAGAGAGAGAGAGAGAGAGAGAGAGAGAGAGAGAGAGAGAGAGAGAGAGAGAGAGAGAGAGAGAGAGAGAGAGAGAGAGAGAGAGAGAGAGAGAGAGAGAGAGAGAGAGAGAGAGAGAGAGAGAGAGGGAGGGAGGGAGAGTTATTCAACCAGACAACCACTTTAAGCGTAGGCTCTTTTAAGACAATGTGTACATCCCAAATGAAACCATATTCCCTATATAGGGCACCATTAGACAAAAGATGTTCACTATAGGGAATAGGGTGCCTTTTGGGACACATCCAATATATCAATTAGTGATAGCCATGGGATATAGAACTACTAGTAATAATAAGCCTGTTATTGGTCCAGAATGTATTCTTTCTGATGTCACAGTGTAAAGTGCTCCAACAAGAGGGAACCTATCAACAAAACCATGTGGGATTGTTACTATTCTACTGATCTACATGTTTCTGCCAATACAGGGATCTACTGTATAGAAACTGAAGTAGGACAGAAGTCATTAGAGAAGGGATCTACTGTATAGAAAGTGAAGTAGGACAGAAGTCATTAGAGAAGGGATCTACTGTATAGAAACTGAAGTAGGACAGAAGGCATTAGAGAAGGGATCTACTGTATAGAAAGTGAAGTAGGACAGAAGTCGTTAGAGAAGGGATCTACTGTATAGAAACTGAAGTAGGACAGAAGTCATTAGAGAAGGGATCTACTGTATAGAAAGTGAAGTAGGACAGAAGTCATTAGAGAAGGGATCTACTGTATAGAAACTGAAGTAGGACAGAAGTCATTAGAGAAGGGATCTACTGTATAGAAACTGAAGTAGGACAGAAGTCATTAGAGAAGGGATCTCAGGGTGGACACTTACCATGGTCTGAGTAGGCCTCAACACATTCAGGTTAGACACAACTAGACATGCACGTCCTGCTATCATGGATCTATATGATTCATATCACTGTGTGAATGTGGATGTCTTTACAAAAGGTTATCAACACACACACACACACATGCAAACACAAACACACACACACACACACACACACACGCACACACACACACACAAACACAAATTCAAACACAAACACACTAATGCAGATATTATTCTGTTGTATTGACATTTTTTTTGTGTCTCTATAATTCTAGTCCCAGAGGCTTATTTGTGTGTGTGTGTGTGTGTGTGTGTGTGTGTGTGTGTGTGTGTGTGTGTGTGTGTGTGTGTGTGTGTGTGTGTGTGTGTGTGTGTGTGTCTGTGTGTGTGTGTGTGTGTGTGTGTGTGTGTGTGTGTGTGTGTGTGTGTGTGTGTGTGTGTGTGTGTGTGTGTGTGTGTGTGTAAGAAGACATCTACAGTAGGTTATTTGTAGCAACGATTTATTGTGGTTAAAGCTTCCGAAACACCCACTTTCTCTCTCTCTCTCTCACACACACACACACACACACACACACACACACACACACACACACACACACACACACACACACACACACACACACACACACACACACACACACACACACACACTACAGAGTACACAGTCAAGTACAACACTAAGTGCTTACATTCAGAACGGTGTTGATAAAGTACATGAAAAGAGTACGTTCTCTAAAAGTATAAAATACACAACTTGTCGAAGTAAAAGTGCAACAGAATAGAATAAAAAGCATACAACATTGAATATAGACTTTGGTAAGATTGTTTTAAGACTCTACTTTATCTCCATGGTTATTCTGGGACCAACATCTAGGGTGGCACCTTAAAGGGGCAGTCTGGGATTCAAAAAGCAACAAACCGGTGGTCCCACCACTGGTTGTGGTTAACAGCTGAGGGATGGAACTGGAGAAATGTAACCACTCTCTAAATCACAGATGGATCTCTGGATGCAAGGACTGACCATCCATGAGATCAACATGATAGTTTTAACCATGTTTTAAACCTTTACATCGTGTACAAACAATGGAGTAAAACAAGCTTATAGTTGGTGTTCTGATGGGGAACGACAGTTGACCAGGTCACAAGGCAGTTTTAAGTAATATTCTACAAGAACCAAGAGCTATAAATCATTAAGTTAAAGGTAACAAAACTGGATGTACCAAT
The DNA here is from genome assembly GCF_016432855.1 of Salvelinus namaycush. NCBI lineage: Eukaryota > Metazoa > Chordata > Actinopteri > Salmoniformes > Salmonidae > Salvelinus > Salvelinus namaycush. Next base: position 76,693,152 of record NC_052308.1, on the reverse strand, counting down.
CCTGGATGACCCCTTTAAGTTAGGTTTTGGTTTGGGTAAGCTGATCCTAGATCTGTGCCTACTGAACTGTACAGTAATTTACTGTATTCTAATCCTAGATCTGTACCTAACGACCTCTACAATGGCAGAACGGTACAGTACATTGCTACTACTTTATTCTACAACCTATACAACTATTGAAACAACTTTAACCCAACACCTAGCAACCTCGTAAAGCTGTTCAGATCTCTTGGCGTAACGGCTAATTTGTTAGGTTAACAGTTGCTGGACACAGGTTTAAGTCCAGGTCAGGATTGCTACACTATATTTTGTTGGCCAGTGATAAACAAACCAATGGTTTTAAGATGAAGCCATGAGTGACAATCCCTGTTGGAGAATCTGGATTTCATGTTTCTTCCCTCCTGATTCTGGAAATCTTCCCACTGGTATTTCTAAAACACCTGTTGATAAATGCTGTTTTTGGACAGAAGCACTGCAAGTGTTCACAACAAATATTATATTATCTCATTATATACATAGAGGTGACCATGGTAACACTTTAAAATAACTATCATGAATAAACCTTTTAACGATTTATAAACTATTTACAATTAAATTTGTAAACATTTATAAGAATGTGTAAATATTACCAGCCTTCCATTCCGTAAAAATGTACAACATTTATAATAATTTATAAACATGTATATTCATTTATAAAGGCTTATTCTTACAAGTTATTAATAAAGTGTTAAAGATCAATACAACTTTACAGTATAACAGTCCATTAGGTCACAACTAACACATATCTTCACATAATATTTTTCTAAATCCCTCTGGATTTATTTGCGTAGAAAAGTCACCTTATCTTGTGCTCTTGGTAATAAATACTATTATAAATCTATGTAAAATAGTACCTTTCTTTTGTGGTTGTGATAAGTACATAAAGAGGAAATTAATTTCTATTGGATGACATAAATATCATATAACTTTGATTGGATGACATAAAGATAATATAACTTCTGATTGGATGACATAAATATCATATAGATTCCTATTGGATGACATAAATATCATATAACTTTGATTGGATGACATAAAGATAATATAACTTCTGATTGATAAGACATTGATTAACATCAAGTCTGATATGAAGTGTCTAATCAGGGATGTAACTGAAGGATTTTGGGCACTGGCCAACCTGGCTAGAGGACTAACATTTTTACTATCCGGCGGGCTAGTTGGACACATTTTCTACTAACCTGGCCTGAACAGTACTATCCTCGGGCTGAGTGTTTCTGGGTTGTCACTATCTGGCCAAGACGCTAAATCAGAAACCCTGCCCATTTCTACAATGTATCTTAACCACACTGCTAAACGCAAAGCTTTGTTTTCATAAATGTTTAGGATATCGACCATTTTGACTTTACAGTTTGGCCGTCTAGTGGGAACATTTGTCATGGGAGGGGGAGTAAAGAGGTGCATTATGGGTGTTTGGTGACGTCATATCTGCGACTCCCCCGTGTTCTCTGCGCTCCTTGACCCCTAGGACAGACAAAGGTCAAAGGACAGAGGTTAACTTAATGAAAGTGGTGTTTGTGTGTGCGTATGTGTCTGTGTGTGTGTGTGTGTGTGTGTGTGTGTGTGTGTGTGTGTGTGTGTGTGTGTGTGTGTGTGTGTGTGTGTGTGTGTGTGTGTGTGTGTGTGTGTGTGTGTGTGTGTGTGTGTGTGTACCTGGGATTGGCTGGAGGAAGGGTTGGTAGTGCTGACCTCTGAGTATCTCTTCTTCTGTGGTGTGCAGATACAGGACAGCAGCTTGCAATACTCCTCTCTAACCTGATGGTGGCAGCAGAGCACAGTGTTACACACACACACACACACACACACACACACACACACACACACACACACACACACACACACACACACACACACACCCCATACCATACCACATCATACCGTTTTGTTCAGTAGGCAGTGCATGATGAACAGTAGTGCTCCCTGTAGAGAGTTGAGGATAGTGAAGAGATATGTCATGACCACTGTCCCCTCCTCTTGGAACTGGAACACTCCAAATATCCACATAGTACCCAACACACACAGCTGGGCCACTGCTGTCACTGTGAACACCCTGGAGAGAGAGGGGGAGGAGGGGAGGGGGGGGGGGGGGGGAGGGGGAGGAGGAGAGGGAGGGGGGAGGAGGGGAGGAGGGGAGGGAGGAGGGGAGGAGGGGGGGAGGAGGGGGGGAGGGGGGAGGAGGGGGTGTGAGGGTGGGGGGGGGGGGGGAGGACGGGAGGGAGGACGGGAAGTAGGAGGGAGGGGAGAGGGGAGGAGGAGGGGAGGGAGGAGGGAGGACGGGAAGGAGGAGGGAATGAGGGGTGAGGGTGGGGAAGGAGGGAGGAGGGAAGGAGGGGGGAGTGGGAGGGAGGAGGGAGGAGGAGGGAGTGGGAGGGGAGAGGGGAGGAGGGGGAGGGAGGGAGGGAGGGAGGAGGGAGGAGGAAGGAGGGAAAAAGGAGGAGGGAGGGAGGGAGGGAAGAGGAGGGGGGGAGTGGGGAGGAGGGAGGGAGGAGGAGGAAGGAAGGAAGGAGGGAGGGAGGAGGAGGGTGGAGGGAGGAGAAGGAGGGGAAGGAAGGATGAAGGAGGGGGAAGGAAGGAGGAGGGAGGGGAAGGAAAGAGGAGGAAGAGGAAAGGAAAGAGGAGGGAGGGGGAGGGAGAGAGCTAAACAGTTGTTTTCTAACTCCATGTTGCTCACACAGAGAGGTCTCTCTCCTAAAGAGAGGGAACATTGTATTTCGTTAATAACATCTGCTCCCCATCATTATGCAAATCTGCTCCCCATCGTTATGTACACCTACTCCCCATCGTTATTAGCAACTGCTCCCCATCATTATGCAAACCTGCTCCCCATCGTTATGCACACCCACTCCCCATCGTTATGTACACCTACTCCCCATCGTTATGCACACCTGCTCCCCATCGTTATTAGCACCTGCTCCCCCGTGTTATGCACACCTGCTCCCCATCGTTATGCACACCTGCACCCCATCGTTATGCACCACTGCTTCCCATCGTTATGTACCACTACTCCCCATCGTTATGCACACCTGCTCCCCATCATTATGCAAACCTGCTCCCCATCGTTATGCACACCCACTCCCCATCGTTATGTACACCTACTCCCCATCGTTATTAGCACCTGCTCCCCATCGTTATGCACACCTGCTCCCCATCGTTATGTACACCTACTCCCCATCGTTATGCACACCTGCTCCCCATCATTATGCACACCTGCTCCCCATCGTTATGCACACCTGCTCCCCATCATTATGCACACCTCCTCCCCATCGTTATGCACACCTGTTCCCCGTCATAATTCACACCGGCTCCGCATCAGTAATAACACCTGCTCCCCCATCGTTAATAACATCTGCTCCCCATCATTATACACCCCTCCTCCCCATTGATATTCACACCTACTCCCCATCATTAATAATACCTACTCCCCATCGTTATGTACATCTGCTCCCCATCATTATGCAAACCTGCTCCCCATCTTTATGCACACCTACTCCCCATTATTAATAACACCTGCTCCCTGTCGTTATGCACACCTCCTCCCCATTGTTATGCACTTCTGCTCCCCATCGTTATACACACGTACTCCCCATCGTTATGCGCATATGCTCCCCATCATTACGCACAACTGTTCCCCATCGTTAAGTACACCTGGACTTCATCACTACGCACACCTGTTCCCAATCGTTATGCATACCTCCTCCCTTCGTTATGCACACATGCTCCCCATCATTACGCACACCTGCTCCCCTTCGTTATGCACACCTGTTCCCCATCATTATGCCCACTTGTTCCCCATCAATATGCACACCTGGACTTCATCATTACCTTGATTTCTTCCCCTTTATTTAGCCCTCAGTAGCCTGCCTTCAGGCAGTATTGGTTTCGTTTACGTTCAGTACGCTGCTCCTGTTGTGTTTATCTGCTTGTTCTCATTATTAACCTCTCCTTCTGCACCTGCTTCCTGACTCCTAGTGTATAGGTTACACACTCTCTCTCTCTCCCTCCATTATTAATTAAACTCTGCTTCTGCACCTGCTTCCTGACTCCTAGTGCATAGGTCACACACTCGCTCTCTCTCCCTCCATTATTAAACTCTCCTTCTGCTCCTGTTGTGTTTATCTGCTTGTTTTCATTATTAAACTCTCCTTCTGCACCTGCTTGCTGACTCCTAGTGTATAGGTTACACACTCTCTCTCTCTCTCTCCCTCATCCCTCCATTATTAAACTCTCCTTCTGCTCCTGTTGTGTTTATCTGCTTGTTCTCATTATTGACCTCTCCTTCTGCACCTGCTTCCTGACTCCTAGTGTATAGGTTACACACTCTCTCTCTCTCTCTCCCTCCATTATTAAACTCTCCTTCTGCACCTGCTTCCTGACTCCTAGTGTATAGGTTACACTCTCTCTCTCTCTCCCTCCATTATTAAACTCTCCTTCTGCTCCTGTTGTGTTTATCTGCTTGTTCTCATTATTAACCTCTCCTTCTGCACCTGCTTCCTGACTCCTAGTGTATAGGTTACACACTCTCTCTCTCTCTCTCTCTCTCTCCATCCCTCCATTATTGAACTCTCCTTCTGCACCTGCTTCCTGACTCCTAGTGTATAGGTTACACTCTCTCTCTCTCTCTCTCTCTCTCTCTCTCTCTCTCTCTCTCCTTACTTGATCTTGCGTAGGTTGGAGAGGTCAGGGTTGAGACTAGAGAACTTCTGGGCCAGCCTCCAGACAGTGATGATGAAGAAGAAAACGTTGAGGATGATGATGGTGCACACTGGGCCGAAGAAACTCCAGATGAATCCTCTCTCCAGAGACAACCAACAGCTGATAGAGACACACAGAGAGGATAACATTAGATTTGGGTTATGTACATGTTATATCTATGACTATTTACGTTGACCACCCCCTTTACCCCTACCTACATTTACAAATTACCTCGACTAACCTACACCCCTGCACATTGACTTGGTACCGGTACTCCGTGTATATAGCCTCCTTATTGTTATTTTACTGTGTTACGTTTTATTTTAATATTTGCTTTATTAATAATCATTTCTTAACTCTATTTCTTGAACTGCATTGTTGGTTAAGGGATCATAAGTAAGCATTTCACGGTAAGGTTTACACCTGTTGTATTCGGAGCTAATGACAATTAAATATTGATTTGATTTAATTGTAATTTTAAATTAGGTTAAATGAAGGGTCTTTCTCCAGAGACAACCAGCAGCTGACAAACAGAGAGGATAACGTTAGAATAAGGTTTGATTAAAGTTAGAATTAGGTTATCTGGTGTTATTTACATGTTATATTTATGTTAGATAAAACCTTTCTCCTGAGAATCAACCAGCAGCTGACACACACACTGATGTCTTAAAGGGACAGTTCACCCAAATTACAAAATGATATATTGGTGTCCTTACACTGAAAGAAGTCTATGGACAACATGATGGGCAAAAAAATGCTAACATGTGTCTTAAATGGGATTTATGCCACAAACGCTGAAGCATTAGCATGTGGAAACAGTGCCAAGAAACTAAACCAAACGGAATACTGCTATACCTTGACCATGGACCGCTTACAGGGTAAAGACACAAATATGTACATTTGTACTTTGGGTGAATTATCCCTTATCCCTTGTTTCGCTCTCAGGCACACACACACACACACACACACACACACACACACACACACACACACACACACACACACACACACACACACACACACACACACACACACACACACACACACACACACACACACACACACACACACACACACACACACACACACACACACAGAGTTAGAGACTCAGACTCACTGTTGTGTGGTACCGTATCCATCTGGGTAGGTGATAGCAGAGATGATGACTATAGCCAGTGGCAGTCCATATCCCACAGCATACAGGTACAGAGGTCTACAGTAAGAAGAAGAATCACAGAGCTTCATAAAATACAGGTACGGAGGTTTACAGTAAGAAGAAGAATCACAGAGCTTCATAAAATACAGGTACAGAGGTCTACAGTAAGAAGAAGAATCACAGAGCTTCATAAAATACAGGTACAGAGGTTTACAGTAAGAAGAAGAATCACAGAGCTTCATAAAATACAGGTACAGAGGTTTACAGTAAGAAGAAGAATCACAGAGCTTCATAAAATACAGGTACAGAGTTTTACAGTAAGAAGAAGAATCAAAGAGCTTCATAAAATACAGGTACAGAGGTTTACAGTAAGAAGAAGAATCAAAGAGCTTCATAAAATACAGGTACAGAGGTTTACAATAATAAGAAGAATCAAAGACCTTCATAAAATACAAGTACAGAGGTTTACAATAATATTAATAATAATAATAACAATAATAACAGTATTATTTGTAATAATAACAGCAATAATAATAATATTTTATTTATTTGTATATCATATCACATAGACAGAATGCAGCTCAAGCTCTTCATAAAATAGCAAAATAAAATGAAACAAAGTTAACGATAACCTTATGGTAGTGTTGAAGACCAGGACCACCATGAGGTAGAGCTGAACCCCCTCTAACAACATCCAACTGAAGGATCCTAGGAAGAACAGGTGGAGGAGACCTGCTACAACCCTACATCCTCCCTGAGAGAGGAGAGGAGAGGAGAGGAGAGGAGAGGAGAGGAGAGGAGAGGAGAGGAGAGGAGAGGAGAGGAGAGGAGAGGAGAGGAGAGGAGAGGAGAGGAGAGGAGAGGAGAGGAGAGGAGAGGAGAGGAGAGGAGAGGAGTAGTGGGGAGAGGACAAGAAGAGGAGGTGGAGGAGACGGGCAAGGGGAGAGGAGATATGGAGATGGGGAGGGGAGAGGAGTGGGGGACAGGGGGAGGAGAGGAGCAAGAGAGAGGAGAGGAGGAGATGGGCAATAGGATGGGAGGAGGAGAGGAGTAGAGGGGCAAGAGGGAGGACAGGAGAAGAGGGGAGGAGTTGTGGTTAAAGTTAACACTGGCTATATTTGTAGTGGCTGTAAAGAAGACTGCAGCATGTATTCCAGATTCTCCTGACCTATAGACGTTCAGGGTGAGGAACCAGATTCTCCTGACCTATAGACGTTCAGGGTGAGGAACCAGATTCTCCTGACCTATAGACGTTCAGGGTAAGGAACCAGATTCTCCTGGCCTATAGACGTTCAGGGTGAGGAACCAGATTCTCCTGACCTATAGACGTTCAGGGTGAGGAACCAGATTCTCCTGACCTATAGACGTTCAGGGTGAGGAACCAGATTCTCCTGGCCTAGACGTTCAGGGTGAGGAACCAGATTCTCCTGACCTATAGACGTTCAGGGTGAGGAACCAGATTCTCCTGACCTATAGACGTTCAGGGTGAGGAACCAGATTCTCCTGACCTATAGACGTTCAGGGTGAGGAACCAGATTCTCCTGGCCTATAGACGTTCAGGGTGAGGAACCAGATTCTCCTGGCCTAGACGTTCAGGGTGAGGAACCAGATTCTCCTGGCCTAGACGTTCAGGGTGAGGAACCAGATTCTCCTGACCTATAGACGTTCAGGGTGAGGAACCAGATTCTCCTGACCTATAGACGTTCAGGGTGAGGAACCAGATTCTCCTGACCTATAGACGTTCAGGGTGAGGAACCAGATTCTCCTGACCTATAGACGTTCAGGGTGAGGAACCAGATTCTCCTGACCTATAGACGTTCAGGGTGAGGAACCAGATTCTCCTGACCTATAGACGTTCAGGGTGAGGAACCATCTAACACTAAGTTAGAAAACACTGAACTCATCCTTTAAATTCTTAGCGCTAGGGGTCACATTTTTTATTTATTTTTTAAATAACGTGCCCAACGTAAACTGACATTTTCTCTGGCCCAGATCGTAGAATATGCATATAATTTACAGATTAGGATAGAAAACACTCCAAAGTTTCCAAAACTGTCAGAATATTGTCTGGAGTATAACAAAACGTATTCTGCAGACGAAAATCTAAGAAAATATAACCCGGAAGTGATATATATTTTTTTTTAATCTGTTTCCTGGACCGTCTTTCTTCCATTTAAAGGGGTATCAACCAGATTCCTTTTCTAATGGCTTCCTCAGGCTGTGACCAGGCTTTAGACATAGTTTCAGGCTTTTATTTTGAAAAATGAGCGAGATGTTTCATAAGTAGTCAGGTGTCCTCTGAATGTTTCAAGCGCGTGAGAGAGGGGCTCCCCATTTTCCTTTTCTCTCTTAAAGAATAGGTTATGGTCCGGTTGAAATATTATCGATTATGTTTGTTTAAAACAACCTGAGGATTGATTACAAAAAATATTTGACATGTTTCTACGACCATTACGGATACTTTTTGGAATTTGTCGAACGTAACACGGCTTTGGTTTTCTCAACATAATGCGCAACCCAAATGGCGTTTTTTTGTGATAAAAGTAATATTTATCGAACAAAAATAACATTTGTTGTGTAACTGGGAGTCTCGTGAGTGGAAACATCCGAAGATTATCAAAAGTAAACGATTCATTTT
>NC_052308.1:76644609-76662109 GCF_016432855.1 Salvelinus namaycush | reverse complement strand
AAAGAGCAGGAACCCGGACTTCACCAAAGAAATCGGTAATGCAGACATTGTCATCCTGCAAGAAACCTGGTACAGAGGAGACGGACCCACTGGTTGCCCTCTAGGTTACAGAGAGCTGGTAGTCCCATCCACCAAACTACCAGGTGTGAAACAGGGAAGGGACTCAGGGGGAATGCTAATTTGGTATAGAGCAGACCTAACTCACTCCATTAAATTAATCAAAACAGGAACATTTTACATTTGGCTAGAAATTCAAAAGGAAATTATCTTAACAGAGAAAAATGTCCTCCTGTGTGCTACCTATATCCCCCCACTAGAATCCCCATACTTTAATGAAGACAGCTTCTCCATCCTGGAGGGGGAAATCAATCACTTCCAGGCCCAGGGACATGTATTAGTCTGTGGCGACCTAAATGCCAGAACTGGACAGGAACCTGACACCCTCAGCACACAGGGGGACAAACACCTATCTGGAAGTGACAGCATTCCCTCCCCCATATGCCCACCTAGGCACAACTATGACAACATAACCAACAAAAACGGGTCACAACTCCTGCAGCTCTGTCGCACGCTGGGTATGTACATAGTCAATGGTAGGCTTCGAGGGGACTCCTATGGTAGGTACACCTATAGCTCATCTCTTGGCAGTAGCACTGTAGACTACTTTATCACTGACCTCAACCCAGAGTCTCTCAGAGCGTTCACAGTCAGCCCACTGACACCCCTATCAGACCACAGCAAAATCACAGTCTACTTGAACAGAGCAATACTCAATCATGAGGCATCAAAGCCAAAGGAACTGAGTAACATTAAGAAATGCTATAGATGGAAGGAATGCAGTTTGGAAACCTACCAAAAAACAATTAGGCAACAGCAAATTCAATCCCTTTTAGACAACTTCCTGGGTAAAACGTTCCACTGCAATAGTGAAGGTGTAAACTTGGCAGTAGAAAATCTTAACAGTATATTTGACCTCTCAGCTTCCCTATCAAATCTAAAAATCTCAAATAGAAAACCGAAGAAAATGAACAACAATGACAAATGGTTTGATGAAGAATGCAAAAATCTAAGAAATAAATTGAGAAACCTGTCCAACCAAAAACATAGAGACCCGGAAAACCTGAGTCTACGCCTTCTCTATGGTGAATCACTAAAACAATACAGAAATACACTACGGAAAAAGAAGGAACAGCATGTCAGAAATCAGCTCAATGTAATTGAAGAATCCATAGACTCTAACCAATTCTGGGAAAATTGGAAAACACTAAACAAACAACAACACGAAGAATTATCTATCCAAAATGGAGATGTATGGGTAAACCACTTCTCCAATCTTTTTGGCTCTATAACAAAGAATAAAGAGCAAAAACACATACATGATCAAATACAAATCTTAGAATCAACTATTAAAGACTACCAGAACCCACTGGATTCTCCAATTACCTTGAATGAGTTACAGGACAAAATAAAAACCCTCCAACCCAAAAAGGCCTGTGGTGTTGATGGTATCCTTAATGAAATGATCAAATATACAGACAACAAATTCCAATTGGCTATATTAAAACTCTTTAACATCGTCCTTAGCTCTTGCATCTTCCCCAATATTTGGAACCAAGGACTGATCACCCCAATCCACAAAAGTGGAGACAAATTTGACCCCAATAACTACCGTGGAATATGCGTCAACAGTAACCTTGGGAAAATACTCTGCATCATCATTAACAGCAGACTCGTACATTTCCTCAATGAAAACAATGTACTGAGCAAATGTCAAATTGGCTTTTTACCAAATTACCGTACAACAGACCATGTATTCACCCTACACACCCTAATTGACAACCAAACAAACCAAAACAAAGGCAAAGTCTTCTCATGCTTTGTTGATTTCAAAAAAGCCTTCGACTCAATTTGGCATGAGGGTCTGCTATACAAATTGATGGAAAGTGGTGTTGGGGGTAAAACATACATACATCATAAAATCCATGTACACAAACAACAAGTGTGCGGTTAAAATTGGCAAAAAACACACACATTTCTTCACACAAGGTCGTGGGGTGAGACAGGGATGCAGCTTAAGCCCCACCCTCTTCAACATATATATCAACGAATTGGCGCGGGCACTAGAACAGTCTGCAGCACCCGGTCTCACCCTACTAGAATCCGAAGTCAAATGTCTACTGTTTGCTGATGATCTGGTGCTTCTGTCACCAACCAAGGAGGGCCTACAGCAGCACCTAGATCTTCTGCACAGATTCTGTCAGACCTGGGCCCTGACAGTAAATCTCAGTAAGACCAAAATAATGGTGTTCCAAAAAAGGTCCAGTCGCCAGGACCACAAATTCCATCTAGACACCGTTGCCCTAGAGCACACAAAAAACTATACATACCTCGGCCTAAACATCAGCACCACAGGTAGCTTCCACAGAGCTGTGAACGATCTGAGAGACAAGGCAAGAAGGGCATTCTATGCCATCAAAAGGAACATAAATTTCAACATACCAATTAGGATCTGGCTAAAAATACTTGAATCAGTCATAGAGCCCATTGCCCTTTATGGTTGTGAGGTCTGGGGTCCGCTCACCAACCAAGATTTCACAAAATGGGACAAACACCAAATTGAGACTCTGCATGCAGAATTCTGCAAAAATATCCTCCGTGTACAACGTAGAACACCAAATAATGCATGCAGAGCAGAACTAGGCCGATACCCACTAATTATCAAAATCCAGAAAAGAGCCGTTAAATTCTACAACCACCTAAAAGGAAGCGATTCCCAAACCTTCCATAACAAAGCCATCACCTACAGAGAGATGAACCTGGAGAAGTGTCCCCTAAGCAAGCTGGTCCTAGGGCTCTGTTCACAAACACAAACACACCCCACAGAGCCCCAGGACAACAGCACAATTAGACCCAACCAAATCATGAGAAGACAAAAAGATAATTACTTGACACATTGGAAAGAATTAACAAAAAAACAGAGCAAACTAGAATGCTATTTGGCCCTAAACAGAGAGTATACAGTGGCAGAATACCTAACCACTGTGACTGACCCAAACTTAAGGAAAGCTTTGACTATGTACAGGCTCAGTGAGCATAGCCTTGCTATTGAGAAAGGCCGCCGTAGGCAGACATGGCTCTCAAGAGAAGACAGGCTATGTGCACACTGCCCACAAAATGAGGTGGAAACTGAGCTGCACTTCCTAACCTCCTTCCCAATGTATGACCATATTAGAGAGACATATTTCCCTCAGATTACACAGATCCACAAAGAAATCGAAAACAAATCCAATTTTGATAAACTCCCATATCTAATGGGTGAAATTCCACAGTGTGCCATCACAGCAGCAAGATTTGTGACCTGTTGCCACCAGAAAAGGGCAACCAGTGAAGAACAAACACCATTGTAAATACAGCCCATATTTATGTTTGTTTATTTTAACTTGTGTGCTTTGGCCATTTGTACGTTGTTGCAACACTGCATATATATAGTGTGACATTTGTAGTGTCTTTATTGTTTTGGAACTTCTGTGTGTGTAATGTTTGCTGTTCATTTTTATTGTTTATTTGACTTTTGTATGTTGTCTACCTCACTTGCTTTGGCAATGTTAACACATGTTTCCCATGCCAATAAAGCCCCTTGAATTGAATTGAATTGAATTGAATTGAGAGAGAGAGAGAGAGAGAGAGAGAGACAGAGAGAGAGAGACAGAGAGAGAGAGACAGAGAGAGAGAGACAGAGAGAGAGAGACAGAGACAGAGAGAGAGAATGTACCCTTCAATAAATAATCTATATCATTCAAAGCAAACATGGTTCAGCTAGAGAGGTAGAATGAGTAGAACAGGCCTCCCTATTCAAACATGGTTCAGCTACAGAGCTAGAATGAGTAGAACAGGCCTCCCTATTCAAACATGGTTCAGCTACAGAGCTAGAATGAGTAGAACAGGCCTCCCTATTCAAACATGGTTCAGCTACAGAGCTAGAATGAGTAGAACAGGCCTCTCTATTCAAACATGGTTCAGCTACAGAGCTAGAATGAGTAGAACAGGCCTCCCTATTCAAACATGGTTCAGCTACAGAGCTAGAATGAGTAGAACAGGCCTCCCTATTCAAACATGGTTCAGCTACAGAGCTAGAATGAGTAGAACAGGCCTCCCTATTCAAACGTGGTTCAGTTAAAGAACTAGAACGAGTAGAATGGGCCTCCCCATTCAAGTCAATGATGCCATAATGTAGATTCTATGTCTAGCAGTTCAGCTGCTGTATAAGGACTCATCAGGTTCAGGTACTGTAAATCTCACCTGTCCAGGAGTCTCATTGGCTTTGAACTGGTCACAGGTCAGTACTAAAGGAAACACAAAACAAAACCATCACATTTGGATCGACACCACACAGCACAACACAACACAATCACACCTGCACAACACAATCACACCTGCACAACACAATCACATCTGCACAACACAATCCCACCTGCACAACAACACAACAACACAAAACAACACAACACAATCCCACCTACACAACAACACAACACACTACACCACACACAAGAACACAACACAACACAATCCCACCTGCACAACAACACAACACAACACAACACACTACTCCACACCACTACACCACACACAAGAACACAACACAACATTTAGTGATGTGTGAAATCTATTGTGAATGTTTTGTAATGTTTTTAAACTGCTTTAATGTTGCTGGACCCCAGGAAGAGTAGCTGCTGCCTTGGCTGGAACTAATGGGGATCCTTAATAAATACAACACACCACAACACACACCACAACACAACACCACAACACAACACACACCACAACACAACACACACCACAACACAACACACACCACAACACAACACACACCACAACACAACAACACACCACAACACACCACAGCACACACAATACAACAACACAACACATACAAATGAAAACTGTCAAATCCTTATCATGTTCAAGTTGTTGCCATGGGTAACCATGTTTACCATCAGATACCAACTAACTAAGATACAAATGAAGACATGAGACAGAGAGGAAGTTGAGGTGGAGATTAAAACACCCAGAAACCCACAGCACACCAGTGCTGAAATGTTACCATGGTAACCATCCTAGCATGCATCCCAAATGACAACCTATGATATAGTGTTCTATGGGCCCTGGTCTAATGTAATGCACTATGTAGGGAATAGGGCCCTGGTCTAATGTAGTGCACTATATAGGGAATAGGGCCCTGGTCTAATGTAGTATAGGGAATAGGGTGTAATTTGGGACACAATACTAGAAAGAGGAAGCTGCCAGTGGAACAGAGAGTCTCTGTAATAACACTACCTACAGCAACAGAAGGACAGACCGTACTTTAATATGCAGCCACCCATAACAAAATGTATCCACTCACTGTTGTAAATCACCTAATGAATCAAAGCGTCTGCCAGATATGCATATGTTACATTATGTTATGTTGTATTATATTATGTTATATTATGTCAGATTATGTTAGATTATGTCAGATTATGTCAGCACAAGAACATCAGCACAAGAAATGTTCGTCGGGAACTTCCTGAAATGGGTATCCATGGCCGAGCAGCCGCACAAGCCTAAGATCACCATGCGCAATGCCAAGCGTCGGCTGGTGTGGTGTAAAGCTTACTGTCATTGGAGCAGTGGAAACACATTCTCTGGAGTGATGAATCATGCTTCACCATCTGGCAGTCCGACGGACTAATTTGTGTTTGGCAGATGACTGCTACATGCCAGAATGCATAGTGCCAAGTGTAAAGTTTGGTGGAGGAGGAATAATGATCTGGGGCTGTTTTTCAAAGCGAGGTCCATACAGAAATGGTTTGTCGAGATCGGTGTGGAAGAACATGAGTGGCCTGCACAGAGCCCCGACCTCAAACCCTATCATACACCTTTGGGATAAAGTGGAATGCTGACTGTGAGCCAGGCCTAATCGCCCAACATCAGTGCCCGACCTCACTAATGCTCTTGTGGCTGAATGGTAGCAAGTCTCCACAGCAATGTTCCAACATCTAGTGAACAGCTTTCCTAGAAGAGGAGGAGGCTGTTATAGCAGCAATGTTCCAACATCTAGTGAACAGCTTTCCTAGAAGAGGAGGAGGCTGTTATAGCAGCAATGTTCCATCTAGTGAACAGCTTTCCTAGAAGAGGAGGAGGCTGTTATAGACGTGTTGCTGTGCGTTTTGTTGCCAACTTTACTTTGCTAGCTGACAACTTTACGTTTTTTTTTTCCCTCTCTTTTTAATTACCGTTTATATTTTTTGTTTTTCCATCGCAACTTTTTTCCCTCATTCAACTTTTTCACTCCGGACGCTTTATCTGGACATGGTTTGTCAGCACCTTCAACAGCCGAAGCTAAGTAGTAACATTAACATGATGTCTTCTAATTGCAGTCGCTGTACTCATAATATACAGGAGAACGATCGCCTTATGGCGAGGATAGCTGTGCTGCAAGCCCAGCTTCAGACGCAATCGTTAGGCAAGGATAATTTCAGTGTAGGAAAGGAAGAAACAGCGTCTGTGCCACCAGTAAGTACAGATAGTAACGTTAGTATAAACCCCCCCGCACAGTCCCCGCAGCCGGACAACTTTCTCATGGCTTCTGGAGGGAAATGCTGTAGGAATGCTCAACTGGTGTCGCTCATTCAGCCGACAGAAACTTTCAACCGGTTTTCCCCATTATGTAGCGAGTCGGAGTCTGAGGCTGAGTCTTCTCTTGTCTCTACTCCTCCCGTTACGGGGTCTGAGACGCCGAAGGCTCCAACCATTAGCTCTGACAAATTGAAAACCCTAGTCATTGGCGACTCCATTACCCACAGTATTAGACTTAAAACGAATCACCCAGCGATCATACACTGTTTACCAGGGGGCAGGGCTACCGACGTTAAGGCTAATCTAAAGATGGTGCTGGCTAAAGTTAAATCTGGCGAGTGTAGAGAGTATAGAGATATTGTTATCCACGTCGGCACCAACGATGTTAGGATGAAACAGTCAGAGGTCACCAAGTGCAACATAGCTTCAGCGTGTAAATCAGCTAGAAAGATGTGTCGGCATCGAGTAATTGTCTCTGGCCTCCTCCCAGTTAGGGGGAGTGACGAGCTCTACAGCAGAGTCTCACAACTCAATCGCTGGTTGAAAACGGTTTTCTGCCCCTCCCAAAAGATAGAATTTGTAGATAATTGGCCCTCTTTCTGGGACTCACCCACAAACAGGACCAAGCCTGACCTGCTGAGGAGTGACAGACTCCATCCTAGCTGGAGGGGTGCTCTCATCTTATCTACTAACATAGATAGGGCTCTAACTCCCCTAGCTCCACAATGAAATAGGGTGCAGGCCAGGCAGCAGGCTGTTAGCCAACCTGCCAGCTTAGTGGAGTCTGCCAATAGCACAGTCAGTGTAGTCAGCTCAGCCATACCCATACCCATTGAGACTGTGTCTGTGCCTCGACCTAGGTTGGGCAAAATTAAACATGGCGGTGTTCGCCCTAGCAATCTCACTAGGATAAAGACCTCCTCCATTCCTGCCATTATTGAAAGAGATCGTGATACCTCACATCTCAAAATAGGGTTACTTAATGTTAGATCCCTCACTTCAAAGGCAGTCATAGTCAATAAACTAATCACTGATCATAATCTTGATGTGATTGGCCTGACTGAAACATGGCTTAAGCCTGATGAATTTACTGTGTTAAATGAGGCCTCACCTCCTGGTTACACTAGTGACCATATCCCCCGTGCATCCCGCAAAGGCGGAGGTGTTGCTAACATTTACGATAGCAAAAAAGAGACTGGAAACCCAAATTGGTCTACACGGACAAGTTCTGGCCTGGTTTAGAACTTACCTGTCGGAAAGATATCAGTTTGTCTCTGTGAATGGTTTGTCCTCTGACAAATCAACTGTACATTTCGGTGTTCCTCAAGGTTCCGTTTTAGGACCACTATTGTTTTCACTATATATGTTACCTCTTGGGGATGTTATTCGAAAACATAATGTTAACTTTCACTGCTATGCGGATGACACACAGCTGTACATTTCAATGAAACATGGTGAAGCCCCAAAATTGCCCTCGCTAGAAGCCTGTGTTTCAGACATAAGGAAGTGGATGGCTGAAAACTTTCTACTCTTAAACTCGGATAAAACAGAGATGCTTGTTCTAGGTCCCAAGAAACAAAGAGATCTTCTGTTAAATCTGACAATTAATCTTGATGGTTGTAAAGTCGTCTCAAATAAAACTGTGAAGGACCTCGGCGTTACTCTTGACCCTGATCTCTCTTTTGACGAACATATCAAGACTGTTTCAAGGACAGCTTTTTTCCAACTACGTAACATTGCAAAAATCAGACATTTTCTGTCCAAAAATGATGCAGAAAAATTAATACATGCATTTGTTACTTCTAGGTTAGACTACTGCAATGCTCTACTTTCCGGCTACCCGGATAAAGCACTAAATAAACTTCAGTTAGTGGTAAATACGGCTGCTAGAATCCTGACTAGAACCAAGAAATTTGATCATATTACTCCAGTGCTAGCCTCCCTACACTGGCTTCCTGTTAAGGCAAGGGCTGATTTCAAGGTTTTACTGTTAACCTATAAAGCGTTACATGGGCTTGCTCCTACCTATCTTTCCGAGTTGGTCCTGCCGTACATACCTATACGTACGCTACGGTCACAAGACGCAGGCCTCCTAATTGTCCCTAGAATTTCCAAGGAAACAGCGGGAGGCAGGGCTTTCTCCTATAGATCTCAATTTTTCTGGAACGGTCTGCCTACCCATGTGAGAGACGCAGACTCGGTCTCAACCTTTAAGTCTTTACTGAAGACTTATCTCTTCAGTAGGTCATATGATTGAGCGTAGTCTAGCCCAGGAGTGTGAAGGTGAACGGAAAGGCTCTGGAGCAACGAACCGCCCTTGCTGTCTCTGCATGGCCGGTTCCCCTCTCTCCACTGGGATTCTCTGCCTCTAACCCTATTACGGGGGCTGAGTCACTGGCTTACTGGTGCTCTTTCATGCCATCCCTGGGAGGGGTGCGTCACTTGAGTGGGTTGAGTTACTGACGTGATCTTCCTGTCTGGGTTGGCGCCCCCCCTTGGTTTGTGCTGTGGTGGAGATCTTTGTGGGCTATACTCGGCCTTGTCTCAGGATTGTAAGTTGGTGGTTGAAGATATCCCTCTAGTGGTGCGGGGGCTGTGCTTTGGCAAAGTGGGTGGGGTTTTCCTTCCTGTTTGGCCCTGTCTGGGGGTATCTTCGGATGGGGCCACAGTGTCTCCTGACCGCTCCTGTCTCAGCCTCCAGTATTTATGCTGCTGTAGTTTATGTGTTGGGGGGCTAGGGTCAGTTGGTTATACCTGGAGTACTTCTCCTGTCTTATCCAGTGTCCTGTGTGAATTTAAGTATGCTCTCTCTAATTCTCTCGTTCTCTCTTTCTTTCTCTCTCTCTGAGAACCTGAGCCCTAGGACCATACGTCACGGCAAACCAGGCATGATGACTCCTTGCTGTTCCCAGTCCACCTGGCCTTGCTGCTGTTCCAGTTTCAACTGCTCTGCCTGCGGTTATGGAACCCCTACCTGTCCCAGACCTGCTGCTTTCAACTCTTAATGATCGGCTATGAAAAGCCAACTGACTTTTATTCCTGATTATTATTTGACCATGCTTGTCATTTATGAACATTTTGAAAATCTTGGCTCTCTTTAATTGTCTCCTTCTCTCTTTCTTTCTCTCGGAGGACCTGAGCCCTAGGACCATACGTCAGGACTACCGGGCATGATGACTCCTTGCTGTCCCCAGTCCGCCTGGCCTTGCTGCTATTCCAGTTTCAACTGTTCTGCCTGCGGTTACGGAACCCCTACCTGTCCCAGACCTGCTGTTTTCAACTCTTAATGATCGGCTATGAAAAGCCAACTGACATTTATTCCTGATTATTATCTGACCATGCTTGTCATTTATGAACATTTTGAAAATCTTGGCTCTCTCTAATTTTCTCCTTCTCTCTTTCTTTCTCTCTCTCGGAGGACCTGAGCCCTAGGACCATACGTCAGGGCTGCCGGGCATGATGGCTCCTTGCTGTCTCCAGTCCACCTGGCCTTGCTGCTATTCCAGTTTCAACTGTTCTGCCTGCGGTTATGGAACCGCCACCTGTCCCAGACCTGTTGTTTTCAACTCTTAATGATCGGCTATGAAAATTATTCATGATTATTATTTGACCATGCTTGTCACTTATGAACATTTTGAACATCTTGGCATAGTTCTGTTATAATCTCCACCCGGCACAGCCAGAAGAGGACTGGCCACCCCTCATAGCCTGGTTCCTCTCTAGGTTTCTTCCTAGGTTTTGGCCTTTCTAGGGAGTTTTTCCTAGCCACCGTGCTTCTACACCTGCATTGCTTGCTGTTTGGGGTTTTAGGCTGGGTTTCTGTACAGCACTTCGAGATATTAGCTGAGGTACGAAGGGCTATATAAAATAAACTTGATATAGCAGCAAAGGGGGGGGGATCAACTCCATATTAATGCCCATGAATTTGGAAAGAGATGTTCGACGAGAAGGTGTCCACATACTTTTCGTCATGTTATGTTATGTTAGATATAGCTGTAATTTAGGACCGTTAAAATAGGAGCCAAGTTATATTTCCAATCCAGGCCTTCCTCTTCTAAGAGACAAAGGTATCGTATTGTAATGTATCGTGTCGTGGGAAGCAATGCATCATAGCACCAGATTCTACAATCACCTGAGCACTGAGCCTGTTTGTTGTTGTAGTTACTGTATCCAGGGTGACAGAGGCAACTGTAGCTTCCTTTCTGGTTCTGGCAGTCCCCGCCCACTCCACAGACACCAGCGATATCATTACACTCATCTATGTCTGAGGGAGAAAGAGATAAAAAGAGAGATTAGTGTAGAGGGAGAGACAATTATGATTTTTTAATGATTTTTCAAATTTTATTTCACCTTTATTTAATCAAGTAGGCCAGTTGAGAACAAGTTCTAATTTATGACTGCAACCTGGCCAATATAAAGCAAAGCAGTGTGACACAGACAACAACACAGAGTTACACGTGGAATAAACAAACGTACAGTCAATAACACAATAGAAAATGTCTTTATACAGTGTATGCAAAAATCCAGCTGCAGCGATCGGTAAGCTGCTCAGATAGCTGATGATGAGGAGGAAGAGGAAAAATAGGAGTAAAATGATGGTAAGAGACAGAGAGAATGACAGAGAAATAGAGGGAGAGAAAAAAAGAGAGAAAAAAAAGAGGAGAGAGAGAGAGAGAGAGAGAGAGAGAGAGAGAGAGAGAGAGAGAGAGGGGGAGGGCGGGAGAGAGAGAGAGAGACAGAGACAAGAGAGAAGAGAGAGAGAGAAGAGAGAGAGAGAGAGAGAGAGAAAGAGAGAGAGAGACAGAGAGAGAGAGAGAGAGAGAGAGAGAGTTTTTTTTGAGTTTTTATAAAACCTTTATTTTCTACTCAAATGTTAACATAAATAATGACACACTGCCTTTTCAGAAATGAAACAATGAATGTAATTCCTACACAAAATAAATAAAATAAAAATACAAAAGAACATATACATTCAACTTATTTCCTCAACAAAAAATAATTTCCCCTCCTCTACAAAACAAAGCGCTCCTTCATATGCCCACTTCTCCTCAAACAATTGGAGATCTTTTACAGCTGAGAAGAACTCAAAATCCACTTTTATTCTTGCTTTCACTAATCCTTTAAAAACACATCTTATATCCTTCTCATATCCCGTGTCTATTTTATGTTTCCTACTCAAAAAAATTGACATCTTAGCTTGTCCCAAAATAAAATTTAACATTTGACATTTTCTTTTCTGTTGCTTACTATATTGAAACCCCAAAATAAAAACATTGTTATTAAAAATCTCACCTACAGCTCTAAACAATGATTCCAGTATTTCCAATAAAGGTTTTATCCTCTCACACTCCATAAAACAGTGAAAAATGGTTTCTCTTATATTACAAAAAGGACATCCATCTCTAACATCTGAATTAATGACAGATACAAAAGCATTAACTGCAATAATGCCATGTAACACCCTCCATTGCATATCACCAGTACCCTTTTGTAACGGTGGTTTGTACAGTGCTCTCCATGCTGGCTTTACCTTGTCATCAATTCCCAATTTTACCCTCCATGGAGTGTCTTTTCTATTTTTCAATTTCTCTTTGTTTAACACCTTAACACACCCCCTATACAAATCCTTCCCATTCACCTCATCCAAACCCACCTCTTCCAACCCTCTCAAATCCAACAATATACCCTTTCTCTCTGACTCTGTGATATTTGGTGTAATCCCTAATCTTGGAAATGAGACGTCTTCATCTTGTTCCTTCTTCTTGTGACTATTAAGCATTCCCCACTCTTCCGCTGACAGAGCTTTCCTGCAGCTTCCCAGCATTTGTCCAACAATCCTTTCCGACCTCACCCCCAAATGTTCAGCCAACCGTCTTCCATCCATTAAGTCGGGCCCAGCCATTGCCATTAACTGTCTTAAGGTGATTATTTTTCCCTTCACCAGAATCTTGGAGAAATGTGGAACAGCTGCAGTTGTACAATCCAGTCTTGCCCCAAACACCAGAGGTTCCTCCAACAGCCAATGCACTGACTCCGCTGAAGTTCGTCTGGACACCTTCATTATGCTCCACACTCTGAGAAGACCTCTGTAAAACGGAGGTACTCCCTCCCTAGAAATCTGGCTACTATCAACCAGAAATAAAGCCTTCTTTAAACCTAATCCTCCAACCCTCTGTAACACAAGGCCTGCTACCCCCCTCCACACCACATTTTCCTGTCCATAAAGCAACCTTTGAATAAACTGAAAACGGAAAGCAGCAGCCCTACTAGCAAGATGTACCAGACCTTGTCCCCCCTCCTCTTTTGACAAATACAAAACACTTTGTGGAACCCAGTGATATTTATCCCAAAAAAAATCCACCATAATTACCTGTATCTTAGCCAGAAGACCAGATGGTGGTTCTAAAACTGCCAACCGATGCCATAATGCAGAGGCAATCACATTGTTAACTATAATAGTTCGCCCCCTATATGACATTCGAGATAACAACCAACGCCATCTCCTCATCCTCCCTTCCACCATTTCAACCACCCCAATCCAATTTCTTTCCATAATCCCCTCATCTCCTACGTACACTCCAAGATACTTAAACCCTCCCTTACACCATTCCAATCCCCCTGGCAAAGCCATGATCCCTCCAGACCATTCTCCAATCTGTAGAGCACAACTCTTTTCCCAATTTACTTTTGCCGAGGATATTCCCCTAAAACGATCAACCATTAGACTCAAACTATCCACCTCCGCTTGATTTTTCACTAAAACAACTACATCATCAGCATAGGCTGAGAGACGAATAGGAGGAATATCCTCTGAAAGGTACACCCCTTCAATGCGACTTCTAATGCTATTTAGTAGTGGCTCTATAGCAATGGCATACAGCATCCCTGATAAAGAACATCCCTGCCTAATACCTCTACACACTTTAAAAGGAGCACTCAAACCACCGTTAACTTTCAATACACTTTCAATGTCACCATATATCACCTTTATCATGTCAATAAAACCAGAGCTGAACCCAAACGCCTCAAGCGTATGCCATAAATATTGATGTTCAACTCGGTCAAATGCCTTTTCCTGATCAATTGAAATTAAACCTGCATCCAACCCAATAGCCCTAGAGATGTCCAAAAAGTCACGAATCAGAGAAATGTTATCCCCTATCTGCCTGCCAGGAACACAGTAGGACTGGTCCGTATGTATGATTTGCCCCATCACCTCCCTCAGCCTGTTGGACAAAGCCTTGGACAGGATCTTATAATCAGTGCACAATAAAGCCACCGGCCTCCAGTTTTTCACCTCCCTAGGGTCTCCCTTTTTGGGCAATAGGGTGAGGACAGCCCTTCTGCAGCTTAATGGTAGTAACCCTCCGGTTAAACTATCACTAACTACTGCCAGCCAATCTTCTCCCAAAAGAGTCCAAAAAGACTTAAAAAAGTCAACGGGAAGCCCATCAAAGCCTGGTGCCCTTCCATTTTCCATGCCTTTTAATGCAGAGTATAACTCCTGCAAAGACAATGGTTGCTCAAGCTCAACCTGAGCTTCTGCATCCACCTTTGGGAGCCCATCAAGGAACTGCTGTGTCACTGCTTTATCCTCTTTGTACTCACACTTGTAGAGCTCAGCATAGAACTCTACTGCCCTCTTTCTAATTTCACTAGGGCTAGTGAGCTCTTGTCCAACAGCTGATTTGAGACAATGAATAATTTTTCTTTGTCCATTCTTTTTCTCTAAACCAAAGAAAAATTTGGATGAGGCATCCATTTCAGATATTCCCTGAAACTTACTTCTCACCAATGCCCCCTGTGCTCTGATACCCAGCAGGTCTGCCAATTCAACTTTTTTTTTCTTGAGTGCCTGCTTATGGCCTCGATCTCCTGTGGTCTCAACCAACGTCATGAGTTCCACTATTTCAAACTCTAGGGCTTTCATTGATCTGATGATATCCTTGGTGACATTCCTCGTGTATTGATTACAAAATTGTTGAATCTGTATTTTCCCTATATCCCACCACTGTTGAAGAGATACAAAACTGTCCTTTTGAGACCTCCACCTCTCCCAGAAAAAACAAAAACATTTCCTGAAGTGAGCATCACTCAATAAAGTTATATTAAAATGCCAGTATGCACTTTTAGGTTTTACAACATTAATGTACACCACCTCTGTTATTAAACAATGATCAGAAAATCCCACTGGGGTTATCACACTTGATTTACAGACCTGAGATTGATGCTCAAAACAATAAAACCTATCTAACCTTGCCATAGAGATGATGTTCTCTCTCACATGCGCCCAGGTGTACTGCCTTGTGCCTCCATTTTGACTCCGCCAAATATCACACAATTCATGTGTTACAATGAGGCGTTTTAAAAAGGTCCTTGAGGCTATATGAGGTTCTTGGTGATTTCTATCTAAATCACTGACTGTGCAGTTAAAATCCCCAGCAATAAATAAATAATCTTCATTGTTACATTTCTCAATGGTATTTGATAATGTCTCTAAAAAACATACCCTCTCAACTGCCACCACTGGGGCATAGACATTTATCAGACACATAGTGATGTTTTCATACCTTGCTCTAACTTTTAATAACCTCCCCTCAACTACCTCTTCAACCTCATAAGACAAAGGCAAAAACCCCCTTGAGAACAATATAGCCACACCCCCACTTTTAGAATTTTTATGACTACACACCACTGTCCCCCCCCACTCCTTTTTCCACATAACTTCATTTTCCAAATTACTATGCGTTTCTTGTAGAAAATTTATGTCACTTCCCTTTCCCCTAATTAACTCATACACTATCGCTCTTTTTTTAACATCTCTTCCGCCATTTATGTTTAAAGAAGAAATCTTAAAACTGCTCATGAATGAAAAAAATATACAAAGGAAAATACAGACATCCCATCTCTTTACAGGGTTAAAACTGCAACTAAACCCTTTCATTTTCTTTAGAATTTACATCACTTATCACTCTCGTGACCACCTTCTTAAGTCTAGCAATTTCAGGGCTTGTCAAACCTCCCCCTGTTATTTTTGACATCAAAAACTTTGCTGATTCAATAAACAATTCACTTTCAGGGAAAAAATCAGTTATATTGTAATCCTGCATATATTTCTTCCCTTTTGTCAACTTCAGAAATTGGCGTACCTTCTTAATTCCATACCTTCCTTCCTCCCCAATTATCTCACTATTTTGTTGTGACGCGTCAGATGACTCACTCCCGCTCTCTTCCCCAGAGGAAAACTCCCCCATCTCTTCAACCTTTTCATCTTCAACTAATTTATCAATCTCTACCCTCCTTTTAGAATTAGACCCTTCACCCCGCCCTACATTCTTTCTCTTACTTCTCGGTACTTTGAAAACAGCTTCTTCCTTTCCTGTTATTTCAATTTCCTCTTTATCTCCAATTTCATTTTCCAACACCACCTCAGCAACGGCAGTCGCAATCTCACAGACTGCTTCCCCTCCCTCCTTGTTCTGATCCACCACAATTGTCCCCGTATCCACACTGCCTTCCTCTCCCCCTTTTCCAACCACATCTGCCCACCTTCTTCCTTCCCCTGTACTTTTAGCAGGTTCATCTCTTTGCATCGATGCATTATCTGTACCATCAATATAACTACTACCGGGCTCTGCGCGCTCCTTCTCAGGACAACTACGCACCAAATGCCCCTCTCTTCCACACCCAAAACATTTCATTGATTCAGTAGAAGCGTAAAAAACATAATCAAATCCATCAATCTTAAAACTGAACGCTAAATTCAGTTCATCAACGTCCTTTTTTAAGATCATATGCACTTGCCTCCTATGAGACACGACATGTTTCAGCAACGGAGATTTGCATCCAAAAAGAACTTTCTTTATTGTAGATACAATTTGACCATGACGCGATAATTCTCTCTCCAACACTTCATCTCTAACAAATGGTGGTACGTTAGACAATATAACCTTCTTAGCCGGATTCATAAGTGGAAATACCTTCGTCTGTGTCTCCCTCAAAACAACACCGTTCTCCACCATCGTATTCACTTTTCCAATAGAATCTAAGAATATCACTACTGCGCTATTCATCCTTGAGGCTGATTTAATGCTATCATACCCAATCATACTACCTACCGCTAAAACACATTCTTCCACTGAACATCCAACCTCTGCCAAAATCTTAATTCCATTGCGCCGACTAAGTTTTTCATACTCCAAACTCTCACGAGTGGACATTACACCCAGCCTCAACCAGCTGGTTGTGCCCTCACGAAAACAAACAACCTCAAACTATCCCACCACCCCTCTACTTGTTAATTAATAATTAGAACAATTATCTTTAAACCAACTAATCAATATATATATATTTACATACCAAAACCCAATAGAATGAAAAGAAATCCAGTCGCTCTCACAAACACTCCTGCTTGACGACTCACTTCCCAGCATGCACTCCGAAGAGAGAGAGAGAGAGAGAGAGAGAGAGAGAGAGAGAGAGAGAGAGAGAGAGAGAGAGAGAGAGAGAGAGAGAGAGAGAGAGAGAGAGAGATTATCTAGAGGGAGTAAGTCATTCAGACAGTCTCAGTTCTGCTGCAAGTCAGTGTGGGGGTCACAGTTCAATCAGGTTTAGGGGCATTTAAGTCAGTGGTTCCCAAACCTCTCCTCTGGGAAACCCAGAGATTTCATCACTGTGTTGTAGCCCTGAACTAGCTGACCTGATTCACCTGAGTCACCTCATAGAGGGCTTTAGGATTAGTTGACAAGTTCAATCAGGTGTACTAGCTGTGGAATAGTTACAATACATGGAAGGCTTTGGGTCCCGGAGGAGAGGTTTGGAGTCCACTGATTTACGTGGTCGCATTCCTGGCTGACTAAATTGTAATCATAACATTGCACCA
>NC_052308.1:76614609-76637109 GCF_016432855.1 Salvelinus namaycush | reverse complement strand
CTCTGACTCATTCAGGGACTCTCCAGACAGCCAACTAGTGTCAATGGTGCCACTGTGTTGCTTCCTGGAAACAGTGATATTCTGACTGTATTGGATAACAGAACATCCCCGGAACATAGCATTACATCCATAACATCCATAACACAACTACCTGAATGTACCTTAAATACAGTACCACATAACATAACATATACTAACTAGTGTCAATGCTGCCACTGTGTTGCTTCCTAAACACACTAAATATGTCCATATACACACTAAAACTGTCCATATACACACTAAAACTGTCTATATACACACTAAAACTGTCTATATACACACTAAAACTGTCTATATACACACTAAAACTGTCTATATACACACTAAAACTGTCTATATACACACTAAAACTGTCTATATACACACTAAAACTGTCTATATACACACTAAAACTGTCCATATACACACTAAAACTGTCCATATACACACTAAAACTGTCCATATACACACTAAAACTGTCCATATACACACTAAAACTGTCCATATACACACTAAAACTGTCCATATACACACTAAAACTGTCCATAAACACACTAAAACTGTCCATATACACACTAAAACTGTCCATATACACACTAAAACTGTCCATATACACACTAAAACTGTCCATATACACACTAAAACTGTCCATATACACACTAAAACTGTCCATAAACACACTAAAACTGTCCATATACACACTAAAACTGTTCATATACACACTAAAACTGTCCATATACACACTAAAACTGTCCATATACACACTAAAACTGTCCATAATGTTATGTATACATGTCCTAGATAGGGTTGTGACATTCACACTATATCTACGGTTGGTAAATGGTTGGAATATTCTGTAGCCATTCAACAAGAACTGACAATGGATTATGAAATACCACCTCTCTCTCTATTTGTCACTCCGTCACACACACACACACACACACACACACACACACACACACACACACACACACACACACACACACACACACACACACACACACACACACACACACACACACACACACACACACACAGATAGTTAAGTTCCAAAGATATCCAAGGTTAGACTCACCCAGAACAAGTAGCAGAGTTCTGGACCCCATCTCAAAGACAGACTGGTATTATATCCAGACAACTAGTAGGATCCTAATAAAACTAGTCCCACAAGAACAATCAGTCTGAGATTAAATCTGATTTACTGTTGAATTCAGATTGAAGAAAATCCCAGTTTAACAAGTTATTTCCCCCGTATGATCCGTGGTGATAACGTAAGCAGAAGAAAAAGACAATGACATGTTCCCTCTCCTTTGGCGAGACAACTCTCTCAGTGTGAGCCTCGTGGAAAAACTACTATTGTGTTCTCCGCTCTGCCTCTTTCTGTTAGAGCCCGCCCCTTTCTCTCTGATTCACACTCCCCCTTCTTTTTCCCCCTTATCTCTCGTTTGCCCTTTCTCGTTTCACTCTTATTTCTCAATTCAATTCAAAGGGCTTTATTGGCATGGAAAACACATGTTAACATTGCCAAAGCAAGTGAAATAGGTAATAAACATAACTGAAATAAACAACCAGAAATTAACATGAAGCATTACACTCACAAAAGTTACAAAGTAATAAAGACATTTCAAATGCCATATTATGTCTATATACAGTGCTGTAACGATGTGCAAATAGTTTAAGTACAAAAGGGAAAATAAGTAAACATAAATATGGGTTGTATTTACAATGGTGTTTGTTCTTCACTGGTTGCCCTTTTCTTGTGGCAACAGGTCACACATCTTGCTGCTGTGATGGCACACTGTGGAATTTCACCTAGTAGACATGGGAGTTCATCAAAATTGGATTTGATTTCAAATTCTTTGTGGGTCTGTTTAGTCTGAGGGAAATATGTGTTTCTATTATGGTCATACGTTTGGCAGGAGGTTAGGAAGCGCAGCTCAGTTTCCACCTCATTTTGTGGGCAGTCTTCTCACGGCAGCCTTCTCAACAGCAAGGCTATGCTCACTGAGTCTCTACAGAGGCAAAGATTTCCTTAATTTTGGGTCAGTCACAATGGTCAGGTATTCGGCCACTGTTTACTCTCTGTTTAAGGCCAAATAGCATTCCAGTTTGCTCTGTTTTTTGGTTGTTTCATTCTTTCTATTGTGTCAAGTAGTTACACTACATGACCAAAAGTGTGTGGACACCTGCTTGTCAAACATCTCATTTCATTTCAAAATCATGGGCATTAATATGAAGTTGGTTCCCCTTTGCTGCTATAACAGCCTCCACTGTTCTGGGAAGGCTTTCCACTAGATGTTGGAACATTACTGCCAGTACTTTCTTCCATTCAGCCACAAGAGCATTAGTGAGGTTGGGCACTGATGTTGGGCGATTAGGCCTGGCTCTCAGTCGGCGTTCCAATTCACCCCAAAAGGTGTTCGATCTGGTTGAGGTCAGAGCGGTGGTGAGTGTTGCAGCCGAGGACAGATGATTTTTACAAACTTCAGCACTCGGCGGTCCCGTTCTGCGAGCTTGTGTGGCCTACCACTTTGCGACTGAGCCGTTGTTGCTCCTAGATGTTTCCACTTCACAATAACAGCACTTACAGTTGACTGGGGCAGCTCTAGCAGGGCAGAAATTTTACGAATTGACTTGTTGGAAAGGTGGCATCCTATGACGGTGCCACGTTGAAAGTCACTGAGCTCTTCAGTAAGGCCATTCTACTACCAATGTTTGTCTACGGAGATTGCATGGCTGTGTGCTCGAGTTTATACACCTGTCAGCAACGGGTGTGGCTGAAATAGCCGAATCCACTAATTTGAAGGGCTGTCCACATACTTTTGCATATATAGTCTATGTTTTTGTTTTCTCATGATTTGGTTGGGTCTAATTGTGTTGCTGTCCTGGGGCTCTGTGGGGTCTGTTTGTATTTGTGAACAGAGCCCCAGAATTCTGCATTCAGAGTCTCAATATGTTGTTGTTCCCATTTTGTGAATACCCCAGCTCTTTTCTGAGGGCGACAGTGTCTAGATATAATGTGTATTTGTGAACACCATTATTTTAGTCTTACTGAGATTTACTGTCAGGGCCCAGGTCTGACAGAATGTGTGCAGAAGATTGAGGTGCTGCTGTAGGCCCTCCTTGGTTGGAGACAGAAGCACCATATCACCAGCTACCAGTAGACATTTGACTTCAGATTCAAGTAGGGTGAGGGATGCTGCAGACGTTCCCTTTTGTTTGTTGTCTATTCCATTTGCTTTGGCGATGTAAACATATGTTTCCCATCCCAATAAAGCCCTTTGAATTGAATTGGGAGAGAGGGAGAGAGACAGAGAGAGAGAGAGACAGAGCGAGAGAGACACACACACCAAAACACAATAATGCTGATATTAGTTGGTTAAACTGATGTGTTGTTGAGTGTGTATAGTTCTAGTTTTGGAGAATCCGGGACACTGTGTGTGTGTGTGTGTGTGTGTGTGTGTGTGTGTGTGTGTGTGTGTGTGTGTGTGTGTGTGTGTGTGTGTGTGTGTGTGTGTGTGTGTGTGTGTGTGTGTGTGTGCGTGTGTGTGTGTGTGTGTGTGTGTGTGTGTGTGTGTGTGTGTGTGTGTGTGTGTGTGTGCGTCTGGGGGTGAGATCATGACTGAAAGACTGTGGTTAGACAGCAGTCCTCACACACACAGAGGGTCTTTATGAAGTGATGTATAGACTACCTCCCTTCAACAAGTGACACGGTGTCTGAGTTCATCCCTCTTTCTCTCTCTCATTCAAAATGTTTTTCTGTCTGTCTGTCTGTCTGTCTGTCTGTCTGTCTGTCTGTCTGTCTGTCTGTCTGTCTATCCTTTTTCATCTCTCTTGACCTCCTCTCTCTCTCCCTCTCTGCCACCCTCTCTGTCCCTCCTGAGACGTGGATGTAGATTAAAACTTCTACTTCCTCCCAATCCCGGGTCCGGGAGCACCCCCACCAGTAAAAAAGCTGACTAGCATAGCCTAGCATAGCGTCACAAGTAAATAGTAGCATCTAAATATCATTAAATCACAAGTCCAAGACACCAGATGAAAGATACACATCTTGTGAATCCAGCCATCATTTCTGATTTTTAAAATGTTTTACAAGGAAGACACAATATGTATTTCTATTAGCTAACCACCATAGCAAAAGACACAACTTTTTTTTTCCAACATTTTTTTAATGCATAGTTAGCTATCACAAATTCGACCAAATAAAGATATAAATAGTCACTAACCAAGAAACAACTTCATCAGATGACAGTCTGATAACATATTTATTGTATAGCATATGTTTTGTTCGAAAAATGTGCATACTTCAGGTATAAATCATAGTTTTACATCGCAGCCACCATCACAACTCTCACCAAAGCAACTAGAATAACTACAGAGAGCAACGTGAATTACCTAAATACTCATCATAAAACATTTATGAAAAATACACAGTGTACAGCAAATGAAAGACAAAGATCTTGTGAATCCAGCCAATATTTCAGATTTTTTAAGTGTTTTACAGCGAAAACACAACATAGCATTATATTAGCTTACTACAATAGCCAACCACACAACAGCATTGATTCAAGCCAACAATAGCGATAACGAATAAACCAGCAAAATATATTAATTTTTTCACTAACCTTCTCAAACTTCTGCAGATGACAGTCCTATAACATCATATTACACAATACATATAGAGTTTGATCGAAAATGTGCATATTTAGTGGCACAAATCGTGGTTATACAATGAGTATAGTAGCCAAGCTGCAAACAAAATGTTGGGGGAAATCTTGGGAGAGCCACCTAATCTAATCAATAACTAATCATAAACTTGACTAAAAAATACAGGTTGGACAGCAAATGAAAGATACATTAGTTCTTAATGCAACCGCTGTGTTAGATTTTTAAAATTAACGTTACTACGACATACAGCGTGCGTTAACTTCTACTTGGTCACAATCCCAGATCCGGGAGCACCCCCATCAGTTAAAAAGCTGACTTGCATAGCCTAGCATAGCGTCATAAGTAAATACTAGCATCTAAATATCATTAAATCACAAGTCCAAGACACCAGATGAAAGATACACATCTTGTGAATCCAGCCATCATTTCTGATTTTTAAAATGTTTTACAGGGAAGACACAATATGTAAATCTATAGCTAACCACGATAGCAAAAGACACAACTTTTTTTTTCCACCATTTTTTTCCTGCATAGGTAGTTATCACAATTTCGACCAAATAAAGATATAAATAGCCACTAACCAAGAAACAACTTAATCAGATGACAGTCTGATAACATATTTATTTTATAGCATATGTTTTGTTAGAAAAATGTGCATATTTCAGGTATAAATCATAGTTTACCATTGCAGCCACCATCACAACTCCCACCAAAGCGACTAGAATAACTACAGAGAGCAACGTGTATTATCTAATTACTCATCATAAAACATTTCTTAAAAATACACAGCGTACAGCAAATGAAAGACACAGATCTTGTGAATCCAGCCAATATTTCAGATTTTCTAAGTGTTTACAGCGAAAACACAATATAGCGTTATATTAGCTTACCACAATAGCAAACATCACAACAGCATTGATTCAAGCCAAACATAGCGATAACGTATAAACCACCAAAATATATTAATTTTTTCACTAACCTTCTCAGAATTCTTCAGATGACAGTCCTATAACATCATATTACACAATGCATATAGAGTTTGTTCGAAAATGTGCATATTTAGCAGCACAAATCGTGCTTGTACAATGTGATTAGTGGCCAAAACTCCAAGCAATCTGTCCGGCGCTATCTTGGAGAGGCACCTATTCTAATCGAAAACTATTCATAAACGTGACTAAAAAATACAAGTTGGACAGCAAATGAAAGATAAATTAGTTCTTAATGCAATCGCTGTGTTACATTTTTAAAATTAACGTTACTTCAGCATACAGCGTGCGCTAAAGCGAGACCGCACCGAAATTCATGGCGGAATTATTATTTGACATTTGTCAACATAAATACGAATTAACAACATAAAGATTGCTTACTATTTGCCGAGCTTCCATCAGAATCTTGGGCAAGGTGTCCTTTCTCCAGAACAATCGTCTTTGGGTTGAAAGATGTCCTCTTCTCATGTGGAAATAGCAGCTAACGATAGCCACCCACTGGAGAGGTGTCCAACTCGTGATAGCGCGTCACAAAGAAATCCAGGAAAATCGCAATAAACTGATATAAACTGCTATAAGTCAGTTTAAATTAACTACCTTATGATGTCTTTAACACCTATAACGAATAAAAACATGACCGGAGATATAGAACTGCTAAAACGAAAGCGTTTGCAGGACGCCATTGTGATGTCCCCTTGCGCCAGATGCCCCGTTGAAAAGAAGGCTACTTCGGTTCCATGATCATTTATAGTGGCCCAGATTGCGCAATCCACTCCATTCAAATTCTCCCTGCTTACTGACATCTAGAGGAAGGCGTATGCAGTGCATGTAGCCCGATGGCTTACATGGGGACTTATAAACTGGCCTCAGAACAGGGACCTCGATTTCTGAAATCTCACTCCCTGACAGGAAATATGCTGCAGAATGAGTTCTGTTTCACTCAGATAAATAATTCAAACGGTTTTAGGAACTAGAGGGTGTTTTCCATCCAATAGTAATAATAATATGCATATTGTACGAGCAAGAATTGAGTACGAGGCAGTTTAATTTGGGAACGTAAATATTACAAAGTCCCAACAGCACCCCCTATTGAGAAAAGGTTTTAAGGCAGCTCCCTGCACCTCTCTGTCCCTCCTGAGATGTGGATGCAGATTAAGGCAGCTCCCTGCACCTCTCTGTCCCTCCCTGAGATGTGGATGTAGATTAAGGCAGCTCCCTGCACCTCTCTGTCCCTCCCCGAGATGTGGATGTAGATTAAGGCAGCTCCCTGCACCTCTCTGTCCCTCCCCGAGATGTGGATGCAGATTAAGGCAGCTCCCTGCACCTCTCTGTCCCTCCCTGAGATGTGGATGCAGATTCAGGCAGCTCCCTGCACCTCTCTGTCCCTCCCTGAGATGTGGATGTAGATTAAGGCAGCTCCCTGCACCTCTCTGTCCCTCCCCGAGATGTGGATGCAGATTAAGGCAGCTCCCTGCACCTCTCTGTCCCTCCCTGAGACGTGGATGTAGCTTAGGGCAGCTCCCTGCACCTCTCTGTCCCTCCCCGAGATGTGGATGTAGATTAAGGCAGCTCCCTGCACCTCTCTGTCCCTCCCCGAGATGTGGATGTAGATTAAGGCAGCTCCCTGCACCTCTCTGTCCCTCCCCGAGATGTGGATGCAGATTCAGGCAGCTCCCTGCACCTCTCTGTCCCTCCCTGAGACGTGGATGTAGTTTAGGGCAGCTCCCTGCACCTCTCTGTCCCTCCCCGAGATGTGGATGTAGATTAAGGCAGCTCCCTGCACCTCTCTGTCCCTCCCCGAGATGTGGATGTAGATTAAGGCAGCTCCCTGCACCTCTCTGTCCCTCCCCGAGATGTGGATGCAGATTAAGGCAGCTCCCTGCACCTCTCTGTCCCTCCCTGAGATGTGGATG
This sequence comes from Salvelinus namaycush, assembly GCF_016432855.1. Classification (NCBI taxonomy): domain Eukaryota; kingdom Metazoa; phylum Chordata; class Actinopteri; order Salmoniformes; family Salmonidae; genus Salvelinus; species Salvelinus namaycush. The sequence continues at coordinate 76,629,524 of NC_052308.1, read as the reverse complement.
CAGATTCAGGCAGCTCCCTGCACCTCTCTGTCCCTCCCTGAGATGTGGATGTAGATTAAGGCAGCTCCCTGCACCTCTCTGTCCCTCCCCGAGATGTGGATGCAGATTAAGGCAGCTCCCTGCACCTCTCTGTCCCTCCCTGAGACGTGGATGTAGCTTAGGGCAGCTCCCTGCACCTCTCTGTCCCTCCCCGAGATGTGGATGTAGATTAAGGCAGCTCCCTGCACCTCTCTGTCCCTCCCCGAGATGTGGATGTAGATTAAGGCAGCTCCCTGCACCTCTCTGTCCCTCCCCGAGATGTGGATGCAGATTCAGGCAGCTCCCTGCACCTCTCTGTCCCTCCCTGAGACGTGGATGTAGTTTAGGGCAGCTCCCTGCACCTCTCTGTCCCTCCCCGAGATGTGGATGTAGATTAAGGCAGCTCCCTGCACCTCTCTGTCCCTCCCCGAGATGTGGATGTAGATTAAGGCAGCTCCCTGCACCTCTCTGTCCCTCCCCGAGATGTGGATGCAGATTCAGGCAGCTCCCTGCACCTCTCTGTCCCTCCCTGAGACGTGGATGTAGTTTAGGGCAGCTCCCTGCACCTCTCTGTCCCTCCCCGAGATGTGGATGTAGATTAAGGCAGCTCCCTGCACCTCTTTGTCCCTCCCCGAGATGTGGATGTAGATTAAGGCAGCTCCCTGCACCTCTCTGTCCCTCCCCGAGATGTGGATGTAGATTAAGGCAGCTCCCTGCTCCTCTCTGATTCATAGGGGTTGAGTTAAACATGGAAGACACATTTCTGTTGAATGCATTGTTGTACAACTGGCTCTTAGAAAAAAAGGTACTATCTAGAACCAAAAAGGGTTCTTTGACTGTCCCCATAGGAGAACCCTTTGAAGAACCCTTTTTTGGTTCCAGATAGAACTATTTTGGGTTCCATGTAAAACCCTCTGCGGAAAGGGTTCTACATTGAACCAAAATTTATTTTCTATGGGGACAGCAAAGAACCCTTTTGGAACAATTTTTTCCAAGAGTGTAGGTATTCCCTTTAACTCCTCTGTATATTTGATCTCATGATTTTGTCGGCAGCTCTATGTCCCCATCTCCCCGTCTCTCTCTCCCCCTCTCCCACATCTCTCTCTCCCACCCTCAATCTCTCTCCCCCTCTCCCCCGTCTTTCTCTCCCACCCTCACTCTTTCTCCCCCTCTCCCCCGTCTTTCTCTCCCACCATCTCTCTGTCTCTCTCCCCCTCCCCGCTCTCTCCCCTCCCCGCTCTCTCCCCTCCCCTCTCTCTCACCCTCTCTTGCTCTCTCCCCCTCCCCCCTCTATCTCCCCCTCTCCTCTCTCCCCTGTCTCTCTCTCCCATCCTCTCTCTCTCTCCCCCTCCACCCTCTCTCTCCCTCCCCCTCCCACCTCTCTCTCTCCCTCCCACCCTCTCTCTCTCACCCCTCCCTCCTCTCTTTCTCTCTCTAACAAAGTCTAGTATAATATAACACATGCTGACCCCTGAGAACTGCCAATCTGTCTATACACACAAAATAAAGTCCATAAACACTAAAACTGTCTATACACTCTAAAACTGTCTATAAACACTAAAACTGTCTATAAACACTAAAACGGTCTATAAACACTAAAACTGTCTATAAACACTAAAACTGTCTATAAACACTAAAACTGTCTATAAACACTAAAACTGTCTATAAACACTAAAAGTGTCTATAAACACTAAAACTGTCTATAAACACTAAAACTGTCTATAAACACTAAAACTGTCTATAAACACTAAAAGTGTCTATAAACACTAAAACTGTCTATAAACACTAAAACTGTCTATACACACTAAAACTGTCTATACACACTAAAACTGTCTATAGACACTAAAACTGTCTATACACACTAAAACTGTCTATACACACTAAAACTGTCTATACACACTAAAACTGTCTATAAACACTAAAACTGTCTATAAACACTAAAAGTGTCTATAAACACTAAAACTGTCTATAAACACTAAAACTGTCTATAAACACTAAAAGTGTCTATAAACACTAAAAGTGTCTATAAACACTAAAACTGTCTATAACCACTAAAACTGTCTATAAACACTAAAACTGTCTATAAACACTAAAACTGTCTATACACACTAAAAATGTCTATAAACACTAAAACTGTCTATAAACACTAAAACTGTCTATAAACACTAAAACTGTCTATACACACTAAAACTGTCTATAAACACTAAAACTGTCTATAAACACTAAAACTGTCTATAAACACTAAAACTGTCTATAAACACTAAAACTGTCTATAAACACTAAAACTGTCTATAAACACTAAAACTGTCTATAAACACTAAAACTGTCTATAAACACTAAAACTGTCTATAAACACTAAAACTGTCTATACACACTAAAACTGTCTATAAACACTAAAACTGTCTATACAAACTAAAACTGTCTATAAACACTAAAACTGTCTATAAACACTAAAACTGTCTATAAACACTAAAACTGTCTATACAAACTAAAAATGTCTATACACACTAAAACTGTCTATACACACTAAAACTGTCTATACACACTAAAACTGTCTATAAACACTAAAACTGCCTATACACACTAAAACTGCCTAGAAACGGTCTTGTATATAGTCTCATAGTTTATACATGTATTAGATGGGGTTGGAACATTCACACTGTATCTATGGTTGGTACATGGTTGGTACATGGGTGATAAATGGTTGGAATATTCTGTAGTAATTCAACAATAACTGACAATGAATTCTGAAATACCACCTCTCTCATTTTGTCACTTTCTCACACGTACACACGTACACACACACACCCCACACACACCCAAACACACACACATACTGCACAAACACACAACTAGTCAAGTTCCAAAGATATCCAAGGTTAGACTCACCCAGAACAAGTAGAAGAGTTCTGGACCCCATCTCAAAGACAGACTGGTATTATATCCAGACAACTAGTAGGATCCTAATAAAACTAGTCCCACAAGAAGAATCAGTCTGAGATTAAATCTGATTTACTGTTGAATTCAGATTGAAGAAAATCCCAGTTTAACAAGGTTTTAATTCCGTATGATCCATTTTGAGAAAATGAACAGAAGAAAACGTAAAAAAAATATTCCCTCTCTTTTCGTGAGACACGTCTCTATGTGAGCCGCGTGGGCTTAGAAAAACAACTATTCTGCTCTCCTCTGTCCGCTCCCTCTTTCTCTTTCTGAAATTCAGTCTCAGCCTGTAAATGCCCGCCCCTTTGGTTCTCTTTCACTTCTCTCTCTCTCTCTCTCTCTCTAGGGGGTTGGCTTCTCTGAATAGCTTCTGAAACCAAGCCCAGTGGAACATGGAGGAGAGAGAGGGATAAGAGAGAGAGAGAGAAAGAGAGGGAGAGAGTGTCTTTATTCTTCTTTGAGTGTAATATCTACTGTAAATTGTTATTGTTTATTTCACTTTTGTTCATTATCTACTTCACTATCTTTTGAAATATTAACATATGTTTCCCATACCAATAAAGCCCCTTGAATTGAATTAAGAGATGGGGGGAGAAAGAGAGAGCGAGAGCGAGAGAGAGAGAGAGAGAGAGAGAGAGAGAGAGAGAGAGAGAGAGCTGAGTAATGGTTCATCTAAACAGCTGCTGTTCTGGAGTCTTTGCCAGTAAGTAATCCAATCTAAATCCCCCCCCCCCCCCCCCCCTCCCTCATCCCCTCCCTCCCTCTCCCAGAATATTGACTTCGAAACTTGATACCAACAAGATTCCACTGGGAAAAAATAAAACATATTAGCCAGTCACAGAATGGCCCCTGATCCAGACAGACAAGCTCACCTACTGCTCTGTTCATTCATTAGGCATCAGACAAGCTCACCTACTGCTCTGTTCATTCATTAGGCATCAGACAAGCTCACCTACTGCTCTGTTCATTCATTAGGCATCAGACAAGCTCACCTACTGCTCTGTTCATTCATTAGGCATCAGACAAGCTCACCTACTGCTCTGTTCATTCATTAGGCATCAGACAAGGTCACCTACTGCTCTGTTCATTCATTAGGCATCATTACATTAGAATTATAATTTTACATCGACATTTTTCAGAGTATTTTTAACCAGTTATAAAATCAATTTGACTTTGTTTTTGCCAATATAACTACATAACAACATAATAGTGGTCATTTATTTGAATGTTACATTTCTATTGATGAACTGGGTAAATCAAGATGTAGCCAGAGCCTGTTCACAGTACAGGTGAATGCATATTATTCAACAGGAGTGTGTGACATTAAGTCATTGAGCTTGTTTTGACTGATTTTCCTGAAAAACAGTCTGTTTCCATGTGGCACTTATCTCACTATACTGATCAACAACATTTGCACAGAAGTAGCTTCTTCTATAAATGCGTGTGCTGTCTCTTTAATCAGTGATGACATCATCCATGAGGCAAGAGAGGCGCGGCCTGTCTGAGTATGATCTGAGGGAGACGGATTAGTTGTGAATCAAGTGTTTGGTGAAAATGGTTTATGGATTCACAAACACAAAGTACTAAGGTAGTGAATTGATGTTGCCGACGTAATGTTGTTTTTTAGTCTTGGCGACATTGTGGTGAGCACACTGAAACATGTGGTACAGACAGGGGTCCCCCACCACAAGACTATTCACTTGGTCCAGAGGATTCTACATTCCACGCTGTTCTCTCTAAAAACAATGATGTGATTCCATTGTTAACGTGGCTAAATACAAAACTCATTTAACACTTTGAGAGTTTACACATGATGTGATTCGATTGTTAACGTAGCTACAACGAGCTGTGGCTCAAAGCAGACTCATAAACGTTCCCAGTCAGATATTCACCCTTGCCATGCAGAGCTGAAATATCTAGCCAATACATTTTGAATTGAATAACTTTGCTTGTGAACAGAGCTGTAACGATTTGACACTTGGAGAGTTTACACATTCTGGGTGACGCGATGCAGCGTCGTCAACCCACTGGCTTCTTCTCTGCTGAGCTCTCATTGGCTATTGCTGATCACCGTTCTCAAAACTTGTCGTTGCACATCTCTCACTACAAGAACACTACAGATTTAACGCTGATAAAATCAGATATGTTTGAAAATATCGGCACGTCAGTGAAGGCTCAAAGACGGGATCACGAGACCTCAGATTGCGTCTCTGACTCGTTCACACCAGTAAGCAACGACATGGGGATTTTATCTCCGATCTCTAAACAACGGAAGCTAAATCGGGGCCAAAATCGTATAGTGCACGGCGAGCTGAAGAGAAAGATACTCTGTGTGATGACAGATCTCTGTGATTTTCTCCAGGTGGATTTGATCATCTGACTCAACAGAAGTATAGAACCAGTACTAAAGGGTTCAAAGACTATTTGAAATCATTCAAAAGAATTTAGGTGGGTTTGATTGAGTTTGCCTGGCGCAATGGACCAATAGAATAGTCAGAATGAGAGAAAGCCCAGCCCATCTAGCACTTCAGGCAAGCTGAAGCAAACGCTTAAAGTCTCTGAAAGAGTTCCTGATGAAAGTAGAGACAGGTGATCTACACAATGATGTCAGAGTAGACAGAGTACACACACACACACACACCCGGGCACGCACACACACACACACAGACACAGACACACACACACCCGGGCACGCACACACACACGGACATACACATACACACACACACACAGACACAAACACACACACAATGGCACACACACATGCACCCATGCAAACACACACTGGCACACACACACACACACTCACACACAGAGACAACAGATGTCGTCAGCTGGCTCCAGGACGCATTCTGATGACGTCATATCCTCTAGAGGTCTGTATTTCATCACACTTTGTTTAGAGATGAAACACACATCACAAATATCACAATCCACCTCCACCTCTCTACCTCTCTCACAAACACATAAACACACAAACACACACACACACACATAGAGACAACAGAATATCCCAGCTGGCTCCAGGACGCATTCTGATGACGTCATATCCTCTAGAGGTCTGTATTTCATCACATTGTGTTTAGAGAAGAAACCCACACAGTAATGAGTAATGAGAGGTAACTGGCCGTTAAGTATTGAGGTCAAATCAAACCAAATCAAATTGTATTAGTCACATACACGTGGTTAGCAGATGTTAATGCGAGTGTAGCGAAATGCTTGTGCTTCTAGTTCCGACCATGCAGTAATATCTAACAACTAATCCAACAATTTCACAACAACTTCCTTATATACACAAGTGTAAAGGAATGAATAAGAATATGTACATATAAATATATGGATGAGCGATGGCCGAACGGCATAGGCAAGATGCAGTAGATAGTATAGAGTACAGTATACACATATGAGATGAGTAATGTAGGGTATGTAAACATCATATAAAGTGGCATTGTTTAAAGTGACTGGTGGCTCGAGCTGGTTGTAAGCCTTGATGATCTTTTTGGCCTTCCTGTGACATCGGGTGGTGTAGGTGTCCTGGAGGGCAGGTAGTTTGCCTCCGGTGATGCGTTGTGCAGACCTCACTACCCTCTGGAGAGCCCTGCGGTTGTGGTCAGAGCAGTTGCCGTACCAGCTGGTGATACAGCCCGTCAGAATGCTCTCGATTGTGAATCTGTAAAAGTTTGTGAGTGTTTTTGGTGACAAGCCAAATTTCTTCAGCCTCCTGAGGTTGAAGAGGAGCTGTTCTGCCTTCTTCACCATGTTGTCTGTGTGGGTGGACCATTTCAGTTTGTCCGTGATGTGTACGCCGAGGAACTTAAAACTTTCCACCTTCTCCATTACTGACCCGTCGATGTGGATAGGGGGGTGTTTCCTCTGCTGTTTCCTGAAGTCCATAATCATCTCCTTTGTTTTGTTGACGTTGAGTGTGAGGTTATTTTCCTGACACCACACTCCGTGTGCCCTCAACTCCGCCCTGTAGGCCGTCTCGTCGTTGTTGGTAATCAAGCCTACCACTGTAGTGTCGTCTGCAAACTTGACGATTGAGTTGGAGGCGTGCATGGCCACGCAGTCATGGGTGAACAGGGAGTACAGGAGAGGGCTCAGAACCCTTGTGGGGCCCCAGTGTTGAGGATCAGCGGGGTGGAGATGTTGTTTACTACCCTCACCACCTGGGGGCGGCCCGTCAGGAAGTCCAGGACCCAGTTGCACAGGGCGGGGTCGAGATCCAGGGTCTCGAGCTTAATGATGAGTTTGGAGGGTACTATTGTGTTAAATGCTAAGCTGTAATTTTATTTATTTTTTATTTTTTTATTTCACCTTTATTTAACCAGTTAGGCTAGTTGAGAACAAGTTCTAATTTGCAACTGCGACCTGGCCAAGATAAAGCATAGCAGTGTGAACAGACAACAACACAGAGTTACACATGGAGTAAACAATAAACAAGTCAATAACATGGTAGAAAAAAAGAGAATCTATATACAATGTGTGCAAAAGGCATGAGGTAGGCAATAAATCGAGTAATTACAATTTAGCAGATTAACACTGGAGTGATAAATCATCAGATGATCATGTGCAAGAAGAGATACTGGTGTGCAAAAGAGCAGAAAAGTAAATAAATAAAAGCAGTATGGGGGGTGAGGTAGGTAAATTGGGTGGGTAGTTTACAGATGGACTATGTACAGCTGCAGCGATCGGTTAGCTGCTCGGATAGCAGATTTTTAAAGTTGTTGAGGGAGATAAAAGTCTCCAACTTCAGAGATTTTTGCAATTCGTTCCAGTCGCAGGCAGCAGAGAACTGGAAGGAAAGGCGTCCAAATGAGTTTTTGGCTTTAGGGATGATCAGTGAGATACACCTGCTGGAGCGCGTGCTACGGGTGGATGTAGCCATCGTGACCAGTGAACTGAGATAAGGCGGCACTTTACCTAGCATAGCCTTGTAGATGACCTGGAGCCAGTGGGTCTGACGACGAACATGTAGCGAGGGCCAGCCGACTAGGGCATACAGGTCGCAGTGGTGGGTCGTATAAGGTGCTTTAGTAACAAAACGGATGGCACTGTGATAAACTGCATCCAGTTTGCTGAGTAGAGTATTGGAAGCTATTTTGTAGATGACATCGCCGAAGTCGAGGATCGGTAGGATAGTCAGTTTTACTAGGGTAAGTTTGGCGGCGTGAGTGAAGGAGGCTTTGTTGCGGAATAGAAAGTCGACTCTAGATTTGATTTTGGATTGGAGATGTTTGATATGAGTCTGGAAGGAGAGTTTGCAGTCTAGCCAGACACCTAGGTACTTATAGATGTCCACATATTCTAGGTCGGAACCGTCCAGGGTGGTGATGCTAGTCGGGCGTGCGGGTGCAGGCAGCGAACGGTTGAAAAGCATGCATTTGGTTTTACTAGCGTTTAAGAGCAGTTGGAGGCCACGGAAGGAGTGTTGTATGGCATTGAAGCTCGTTTGGAGGTTAGATAGCACAGTGTCCAAGGAAGGGCCGGAAGTATACAGAATGGTGTCGTCTGCATAGAGGTGGATCAGGGAATCGCCCGCAGCAAGAGCAACATCATTGATGTATACAGAGAAAAGAGTCGGCCCGAGAATTGAACCCTGTGGTACCCCCATAGAGACTGCCAGAGGACCGGACAACATGCCCTCCGATTTGACACACTGAACTCTGTCTACAAAGTAGTTGGTGAACCAGGCAAGGCAGTCATTAGAAAAACCGAGGCTACTGAATCTGCCGATAAGAATATGGTGATTGACAGAGTCGAAAGCCTTGGCCAGGTCGATGAAGACGGCTGCACAGTAATGTCTTTTATCGATGGCGGTTATGACATCGTTTAGTACCTTGAGCGTGGCTGAGGTGCACCCGTGACCGGCTCAGAAACCGGATTGCACAGCGGAGAAGGTACGGTGGGATTCGAGATGGTCAGTCATCTGTTTGTTGACTTGGCTTTCGAAGACCTTAGATAGGCAGGGCAGGATGGATATAGGTCTGTAACAGTTTGGGTCCAGGGTGTCTCCCCCTTTGAAGAGGGGGATGACCGCGGCAGCTTTCCAATCCTTGGGGATCTCAGATGATACGAAGGAGAGGTTGAACAGGCTGGTAATAGGGGGTGCGACAATGGCGGCGGACAGATTCAGAAATAGGGGGTCCAGATTGTCAAGCCCAGCTGATTTGTATGGGTCCAGGTTTTCCAGCTTTTTCAGAACATCTGCTATCTGGATATGGGTAAAGGAGAAGCTGGGGAGGCTTGGGCGAGTAGCAGCGGGGGGGGGGGGTGGGGCTGTTGGCCAAGGTTGGAGTCGCCAGGAGGAAGGCATGGCCAGCCATTGAGAAATGTTTGTTGAAGTTTTCGATTATCATGGACTTATCAGTGGTGACCGTGTTACCTAGCCTCAGTGAAGTGGGCAGCTGGGAGGAGGTGCTCTTGTTTTCCATGGACTTTACAGTATCCCAGAACTTTTTGGAGTTAGAGCTACAGGATGCAAATTTCTGCTTGAAAAAGCTGGCCTTTGCTTTCCTGACTGACTGCGTGTATTGGTTCCTGACTTCCCTGAACAGTTGCATATCGCGGGGGCTCTTCGATGCTATTGCAATTCGCCACAGGATGTTTTTGTGCTGGTCGAGGGCAGTCAGGTCTGGAGTGAACCAAGGGCTATATCTGTTCTTGGTTCTGCATTTTTTGAACGGAGCATGCTTGTCTAATATGGTGAGGAAGTAACTTTTAAAGAATGACCAGGCATCCTCAACTGACGGGATGAGGTCAATATCCTTCCAGGGTACCCGGGCCAGGTCGATTAGAAAGGCCTGCTCGCAGAAGTGTTTTAGGGAGCGTTTGACAGTGATGAGGGGTGGTCCTTTGGCCGCGGACCCGGGGCGGATACAGGCAATGAGGCAGTGATCGCTGAGATCTTGATTGAAGACAGCAGAGGTGTATTTGGAGGGCAAGTTGGTCAGGATAATGTCTATTAGGGTGCCCATGTTTACGGATTTAGGGTTGTACCTGGTGGGTTCCTTGATGATTTGTGTAAGATTGAGGGCATCAAGCTTAGATTGTAGGACTGCCGGGGTGTTAAGCATATCCCAGTTTAGGTCACCTAACAGAACAAACTCTGAAGCTAGATGGGGAGCGATCAATTCACAGATGGTGTCCAGGGCACAGCTGGGAGCTGAGGGGGGTCGGTAGCAGGCGGCAACAGTGAGAGACTTATTTCTGGAGAGATTCATTTTTAAAATTAGAAGTTCGAACTGTTTGGGCATAGACCTGGAAAGTATGACAGAACTTTGCAGGCTATCTCTGCAGTAGATTGCAACTCCTCCCCCTTTGGCAGTTCTATCTTGACGGAAAGTGTTATAGTTGGGTATGGAAGTCTCAGAATTTTTGGTGGCCTTCCTAAGCCAGGATTCGGACACGGCAAGGACATCAGGGTTGGCAGAGTGTGCTAAAGCGGTGAGTAAGGCAAACTTAGGGAGGAGGCTTCTGATGTTGACATGCATGAGGCCAAGGCTTTTTCGATCACAGAAGTCAACAAATGAGGGTGACTGGTGACATGCAGGGCCTGGGTTTACCTCCACATCACCCGAGGAACAGAGGAGTAGTAGGATGAGGGTGCGGCTAAAGGCTATCAAAACTGGTCGCCTAGAGCGTTGGGGACAAGGAATAAAAGGAGCAGATTTATGGGCGTGGTAGAATAGATTCTGGGCATAATGTGCAGACCAGGGTATGGTGGGACACGGGTACAGCGGAGGCAAGCCCAGGCACTGGGTGATGATAAGAGAGGTTGTATCTCTGGACATGCTGGTCTCAATGGGTGAGGTCACCGCATGTGTGGGGGGTGGGACAAAGGAGGTATCAGAGGTACGGAGAGTGGAACTACGGGGTCCATTGCAAACCAAAACAATGATAACTAGCCTGAACAACAGTATGCAGGGCATATTGATATTTGAGAGAGACATACAATAAGGCATAAAGTGATTGCAGGTCTTGATTGGGAGAGCTGCCTAAAACAACAGGTGAGATAACAGCAGCTAGTCAGCTAACACAGCAACAGCAGGTAAAAATGGCGACGACTAGGCAGAGAGGGTCGGATTAACTACACACAGATCCTGAGTTAAAGCACAGAGCCGACAGATAAAACACAAATAAACGGAATGGAGTACCGTGAATTAATGGACAGTCAAGCAGGCATCAGCTATGTAGCCAAGTGATCAGTGTCCAGGGGGCAGCCGTAGGTGGAGCAGTGAGGCCTCCACTAAGCTAGCCCGCGGCGTTTAAAGTTAGTAGCCCGGGGGGTGGTCTGCTCAGACGGAGGGGGTCTGCTCAGACGGAGGCCGGTTGAGGGCACAGCGGATGGGGTATTCGTCTGCAGACCAGACGTGGTCGTGTCGACAGAGAATCCAAGCCGGATGGCGATGGCGAAAGAGAGGTTGTGAATTGTATGAACAGCATTCTTACATAGGTATTCCTCTTGTCCAGATTGGTTCGGGCAGTGTGCAGTGTGATTGAGATTGCGTCGTCTGTAGACCTATTGCGGCGGTTTATCAAATTGGAGTGGGTCTAGGGTGTCAGGTAGGGTAGAGGTGATATGATCATTGACTAGTCTCTCAAAGCACTTCATGATGACGGAAGTGAGTGCTACGGGGCGATAGTCATTTAGCCCAGTTACCTTAGCTTTCTTGGGAACAGGAACAATGGTGGCCCTCTTGAAGTATTTGGGAACAGCAGACTGGGATAGGGATTGATTGAAAATGTCCGTAAACACACCAGCCAGCTGGTCTGCGCATCTTCTGAGGACGCGGCTTGGGATATCGTCTGGGCCGGTAGCCTAGCGAGGGTTAACATGTTTAAATGTTTTACTCACGTTGGCTGCGGTGAAGGAGAGCCCAGAGGTTTTGGTAGCAGACTGTCAGTGGCACTGTATTGTCCTCAAAGCGAGCAAAGACGTTGTTAAGTTTGTCTTGGAGCAAGACGTCGATGTCCACGACGGGGCTGGTTTTCTTTTTGTAATCCGTGATTGACTGTAGACCCTGCTACATACCTCTCGTGTCTGAGCCGTTGAATTGCAACTCTACTTTGTCTCTCTACTGACGCTTAGCTTGTTTGATTGCCTTGCGGATGGAATAGCTACACTGTTTGTATTCTGTCATGTTTCCTGTCGCCTTGCCATGATTAAAAGCAGTGGTTCAAGCTTTCAGTTTTGTGCGAATTCTGCCATCAATCCAAGGTTTCTGGTTGGGGAAGGTTTTAATAGTCACCGTGGGTACAACATCATCGATGCACTTGCTAATAAACTCGCTCACCGTATCAGCGTATACATCAATGTTGTTGTCCGATGCTATCCGGAACATATCCCAGTCCACGTGATTAATGCAATCTTGAAGCGTGGAATCAGATTGGTCGGACCAGCATTCGAACAGACCTGAGCACAGGTGTTTCCTGTTTTAGTTTCTGTCTATAGGCTGGGAGCAACAAAATGGAGTCGTGGTCAGATTTGCCGAAAGGATGGCAAGGGAGGGCTTTGTATGCGTCGCGGAAGTTATAGTAGCAATGATCCAGAATTTTGACAGCCCGGGTAGCACATTCGATATGCTGTTAAAATTTAGGGAGCCTTGTTTTCAGATTAGCCTTGTTAAAATCCCAAGCTACAGTAAATGCAGGCTCGGGATATGTGGTTTCCAGTTTACATCTAAGCTGCTCAGTAAACAAGGAGTCCAATGAAACTCTTTCAGGGCCGTCGAAGTGTCTGCTTGGGGGGGGATATACACGGCTGTGATTATAATCGAAGAGAATTGTCTTAGAAGTAGTGAGAGGAAACACACACACACATCACAACTACAGAAGCAGCATACCACCCTGCATCCCACTACTGGCTTTCCTCTGAAGCTAAGCAGGGTTGGTCCTGGATGGGAGACCAGATGCTGCTGGAAATGGTGGTGGAGGGCCAGTAGGAGGCACCCTTCCTTCTGGTCTAAAAAAAAAATATCCCAATACCCCAGGGCAGTGATTGGGGACATTGTCCTGTGTAGGGTGCTGTCTTTCAGATGGGATGTTAAATGGCTGTCCTGACTCTCTCTGGTCACTAAAGATCCCATGTCACTTATTGTAAGAGTAGGGGTGGTAACCCCGGTGTCCTGGCTAAATTCCCAATCTGGCCCTCATACCATCATGGTCACCTAATAATCCCCAGTTTACAATTGGCTCATTCATCCCCCTCCTCTCCCCTGTAACTATTCCCCAGGTAGTAGCTGTAAAAGAGAATGTGTTCTCAGTCAACTTCCTGGTAAAATAAGGATTAAATGAATAAATACACACACACATGAGTAATGAGAGGTGACTGACCAATAAGTAGTGAGGTTAGCATAGTGATTGTTCTCTCTCTCTCATAGCAATCGTTCCTGTTCTTATTAAGGAGGGGAGAGAACTGCCATTTATGGCCTTCTCCATAACGATCCTCATCTACCTCACACACACACACACCCTTATTCAGCTCACTGACTTATTAGGACAGGTAGAGGAGCAAGAGGAAAGACACTCATGAAACTACCTGAGACGTGGGCCACAAAATACATTCTCTCAATTCAATTCTATGGGCTTTATTGGCCTGTGAAACATACAGTATGTTTACATTGCTCTCTCCTTATCTCTCCCTCTCCCTCTTTCTCTCGCTCCCACTCTCGTTCTCTTTGTCAACCACTTCTACAAGTAAACATCTCTCTCTCTCCCTCTCCTCTCTCTCTCGCCTATCTCTCTCTCCTCTCTCTCCCCCGGACTCTCTCTCTAACTCTCTCTCTAACGCTCTTTCCCATCTCTCACTCTGCATCTCTCATTGTCTCAAACAAGCATACAAACACTTACTCACATACACACACAGAAACAAACACACAGAAACACACACACAGAAACACACACACAAACTCTCACAGGAAGCTACTGCGGCAAACAGAAGAGAGAACGTCTGAGCTAAGCTGTTGAGTAAACAAGGAGCTAACTAACTGCAGACACATCTAGACAACTGACCCTGTGTGTGTGTGTGTGTGTGTGTGTGTGTGTGTGTGTGTGTGTGTGTGTGTGTGTGTGTGTGTGTGTGTGTGTGTGTGTGTGTGTGTGTGTGTGTGTGTGTGTGTGTGTGTGTGTGTGTGTGTGTGTGTGTGTGTGTGTGTGTGTGTTTGTGTGTGTGTGTGTGTGACTGGAGGGTTCCAGAGTTCTCCAGAGGAACTGGCTGAATCACTACAATACTAATACTGATACTAAACATTCTACAACATTGAAATATAACAACCTAGAATGTCCCAGAGAGAGTGAAACATCCCAGCTTTGTAGAAGTGGTTGACATAGGGCTCTGGTCAAATCCCAGCTTTGTAGAAGGGGTTGACATAGGGCTCTGGTCAAATCCCAGCTTTGTAGAAGGGGTTGACATAGCGCTCTGGTCAAATCCCAGCTTTGTAGAAGTGGTTGACACAGTGCTCTGGTCAAATCCCAGCTTTGTAGAAGTGGTTGACATAGGACTCTGGTCAAATCCCAGCTTTGTAGAAGTGGTTGACATAGGGCTCTGGTCAAATCCCAGCTTTGTAGAAGGGGTTGACATAGCGCTCTGGTCAAATCCCAGCTTTGTAGAAGGGGTTGACATAGGGCTCTCGTCAAATCCCATCTTTGTAGAAGTGGTTGACATAGCGCTCTGGTCAAATCCCACCTTTGTAGAAGGGGTTGACATAGGACTCTGGTCAAATCCCAGCTTTGTATCACTGGTTGACACAGTGCTCTGGTCAAATCCCAGCTTTGTAGAAGGGGTTGACACAGTGCTCTGGTCAAATCCCAGCTTTGTAGAAGGGGTTGACACAGGGCTCTGGTCAAATCCCAGCTTTGTATAACTGGTTGACACAGGGCTCTGGTCAAATCCCAGCTTTGTAGAACGAGTTGAGACAGGACTCTGGTCAAATCCCAGCTTTGTAGAAGGGGTTGAC